>NW_010540192.1:875-1150 GCF_000687285.1 Phaethon lepturus | reverse complement strand
GAAAGGGACCCCCAGGACTGGCGAAAGCCTGGCTCGGGGCCGTCCTGGAAGGTCCGCAGGCACGAGCCCCCCCCAGCTCCGGGGGTCCGGCTGGGCCTGGCGGTTGGGTCAGGCTGTGCCAATGCTCTCAGTAAGACTTGTGGAAGAGTTGTATGGGAGGGACCCGTGTCTTTGAGAAACACCCAGAGAGGCTCTTCATTGCCAGCCGCATCCAGAATATCCTTCCGGAAAAGGGAGCCCCAGTAAGGGGACGCGCAGGACTACGCAAGCCTGGC
>NW_010540192.1:0-662 GCF_000687285.1 Phaethon lepturus | reverse complement strand
CCCCTCGGCACCGTGCCATGCGCAGCCCCCTTTGCTGCCGTGCTGTAGTGCCGTGCGGTCGTGTACAAACCACGGTCCCAGCAATCCCCTTAAACGGAGACGTCGCTTTTCAGCCTTGTCCTTTCCCCTAAATGCACCTGGGTCAGCCTCAAGCTGCCCAGTTTGGGCCCGACCCTTGGCCAGACCTGTGGAGGGACCTTCAGCCTGACCTCCAGGAGGTCCCGAGACCCCGCCACCCCCCGCACGCAGACGCAGACGCGCTGACGGGGGCAGAGGCAGCTCGCGAGGTGCGGAGACCCTCTGCTCTGTTCCTGGGAATTCGGGAGACCCGTGCGGAGGCTGGGGGGGGGCCGGTGTCAGCAGAGCCGTGGTCGGAGCTGACTCAGAGCTTCCCACCACAGGTTTCCTGCTGGCTCAGGGCTTTTTCATGCCTTCCCCCCGCCCCCTCCCAAGGGCTACCCAGCTCCTTGAGAGGATGCTGAGATACATTCGCTACCCGCAGAGCTGCGAGAGGCCCCTGCCCCTGGTCGAGGCAGCTCACGGGGGAAGCGTGTGCTCGCTCCTGGTTATACCTTAACAGAAGCCCCGTTTCTGGGCGAACCTTGCTCGTTCCGGGTTGCCGTACGCCTGGCTTGGGCCGGGCAGTGCCGAGGGGCCGCGGG
>NW_010540191.1:2095-2367 GCF_000687285.1 Phaethon lepturus | reverse complement strand
CTTTCGCCACTCACCGGGCTAAGGAGGAGGACGTGCGCCCTGCCGCAGGCTGAACGGCACCCCCAGCCCCACGGGGTGCCACAGGGTGGGTGCCCGGAGCTGGGCTGCTGGGATGCTATCACCCCAGTAGCAGCGCCCGCTCAGAGGCTCTGGGGTTTTTAACAGCATTCACTTCCCAGCGCAGAACCACCCTTTAAAGTTCAGTCATCACTCACCAGCCTCTGCTACTAAATAAACGAAGAAGAGGAGGGCTTGAGGGGCGCGAGACTCCA
>NW_010540191.1:1324-1726 GCF_000687285.1 Phaethon lepturus | reverse complement strand
GAACTGCAATTGCAGCTGGGACTCCTGGTGCTAGCATATTTGCCTGTCTGCAGACAACACAGAAGCCCCTTCCAGCAGAGCTCTGGGCTCCACAGACCCCCAAACTGGGTGCTAGAGGGACCCCCAAGGGAGGGCGGCCTGCCTCCCCATGCCAGGCCCAACTGAGCTGCCCCCCAGCCAGAATGCAATGGGGATTTGGGGACTCTTTGCAACGACTAACAAGACACCACCAGGCAGTTCCTCCCATTTCATCCCCTCCAAGAAGGGTCTGTGGGATGCTCGGCCCCCCTGCACTGGGCCAGCTGCTCCCCACCTTGCGCGTGCCCCCCCGGCAGCATCTGCAGGAGGAAGGGAAGAACTGGGCGACGTGGGAGAAGGAAGGCTGTGCGTCCAGCAGCGCCC
>NW_010540191.1:372-1287 GCF_000687285.1 Phaethon lepturus | reverse complement strand
GCCCGCCTCTGCTCCCAGCACCGCGCTTGCACCGGGAGCCGCCCTCCGCAAGCGATATTGTTCTCGCCCTAACAGGCGGTATCGCACCCCGAGCGCCTGTCCCGTTGGCGCCCCGGGCTGCATCGCAGAACTGACACCGAGTGCCGCAGGTCAGAGACGCGGAGTTCAGCCCCTCCGAGGGCTCGCGGACAAGAGATCCCCCAGCAGCTGGGGTACCGTATCTGCGTGCGGGCCGAGCGCGCCGCAGCTGCCTGTGTATCTTTCATGGCGTGCCCCGTCTCTCAGGCAGGCATGGTATTTCCACCGCGCGTGGGGCTGGAGACGTAGTAGTCAATGGGGAATCGCAGGCTCTAGGAATAGCAATACATCTCCAAAAGGCACAGCTTGAATTTCACAGTAACTATTTTAATTCCCCTCCCTATTATCCCTGAGAATATTTTAGCAGTTCTTGGCGTCTTGGGGAGAGGAAGAGAAGGGATAGATTGCATTTTAATTAATAATGGCTGAAATGCATGGCTACCCAGGGCAGGAGCTGTGGTGAGCCTGGAGCAGGGAATTATGCTGAACAGGAGGGGACAGCATGGCGGTCCCCCGGTGCCAGAGGGCTGGTGCTGGGTCCCGCCCCGGGGTGGCTCCGGCAGGACAGCTATGAGCAGCCCCCTCTGCCCCATTCGCAGGCAGGAGCAAGGATGCTCCGCACCTCTGCAAGCCAGGTGGCTACTTTCCTTCTTCCTCTAAAACTTTTTGCGAGGACATTAGCTAGTCACAGCCCTGAAGCTCACCCCCTGCTCTGACATGAGGTCAGACTCATAAAGGAGTCCCAAAACAGCCCAGTGAAGGGGGAGGTGCCCCAAAGGTGAAGCTGGGGAGTGGAAGCTGTCGGCACGGCCAGCCCTGGCCGCAGTGCCGGGGGGC
>NW_010540191.1:0-362 GCF_000687285.1 Phaethon lepturus | reverse complement strand
GAACCATGGCAGTCCAAGGAATGCTTTTGGGGTGAGTAGGACTGCTCCTTGCTGGTGCAGCTCCCCGGCATTTTGGCTATCCAACTGCTATCCAGATCCACGGCAGCAGTATGAAGACCCAACCAGCAACCTGAGACTAGCAGTGCTGAGAAGCGAGATGCTTCCCCCAGCATGTGGGATACGCATCTCCATCCCCTGATGGCTACGAGGTGACTTGTACTGCCAGCTCTGCTGGGTCTCCCACCCCCTGCAAGAGCACCCTGGCTTGCACAGCTATCAGGTGCAGCAGGGCTGGAGGGGACCAGATGAGAGCTGCTCTGGCCCCGTGAGGATGCCTCCAGGGCATCACTGCAGCATAGCTG
>NW_010540190.1:0-3302 GCF_000687285.1 Phaethon lepturus | reverse complement strand
GCGTGCCAGCATTTTTCGTGTCCCCCACACACACACCTTGCAGCACCCTATAGCACCCCATCACCCGTGCCTTCCCCTGCAGCACCCATTGCTCTTCAGGGTGCTGTCTCACCCCCCACCAGCACCCCACATGCCCTGTGCCCCCCTGCGGCCGGAGCATCACCCCGGGGTGCCACCCTGCCGTGCACCCCCCTCCGTCCCCGCAGTACCTCGGCTGCTCTCTGCCTGCTCCGGCACCCGGGACTCCGGCTTTGCTCCGGCACCCGGGGCTCGGCTGCCCCGGTTCCTGTCGTGGCTTCCCCATGTGACCAGGCAGGAGTTTCAGTCACACCCTCACCTCCGCCTCTGCCCCGATGATGTTATCTGCGCTTCCAGCTCAGCCGGGCTTGCGCTCGGCCACGGCTCAGGACGCGCCGGGAAGGATGATCCGCTCCGGGCTGCACTGCATGGGGGTCCGGGTACCCCGGTGGCCGCTTGCATATATCCAGCTTAAAGGCCATCATTAAGTTTCAGAGTGAACAGGTGCAGGAAATGGCAGCGCCTGGGTGTCATGGTGTGGAGTGCTATGTGGGTACCTCCGGGGGATGGGTGAGAGGGTGGGTGCCTGTCTCGGTGAGGGGGAGGGCTCCTTGGGGGTCATGCGGGGTCTCCAAGGTGGGTTATGGGGGGACAGCGCTGCTCGGGTGCGGGGCGCACGTGTGCGCACACACACGCGTGTGCCACAGCACCCAGCCCAGCAGCAGGTCCTGGGCACCTGGGTCCCTCGCTCAAGTCGTCTCCCATGGCCACCCTCTGCCCCGCGCCTCAGTTTCCCTCTCGCTCTCCAGGGACCACTCGAAGCTGATGTCCTGGCACGGGCTTTATTGCGGGGGGATTTCTGGCAATTCGTGGTTACAGGGACGGTCTGCTGGGCCAGTGGGGCCAGGCCGGGGTCCATCTGGGCCAGGACCCATCCAGGCTGGTAGCCTTCAAGACTGGGGTCCTTCTGGGCCAGGGTCCATCAGGGTTGGCATCTGCTGGGCTGGGGTCCATCTGGACCGGGATCCGCCTGGGCTGGCACCTGCCTGGTCGGCGTCTGTCTGGACCGGGGCCCGTCTGATGTCCATGGGACGGGTGTCCCTCTGGACCCGGGTCTGTCCAGGTTGGCACCCGTCAGCCCAACGTCTGTTGGACCAGGGTCCATCTAGACCATCACCCATCGCGCCAGCATCCGTCTAGACCATGACCCAACCTTGCCCACACCCATCCAGACCGGGACCCACGGGGCTGGTCCTCACTGCAGTAGAGAGAAGAAACCACAGTCAGTCCCAGCATCACCTCCCACATGCACCCTCACCAAAACCCACCCCCCGGCCATGCCAGACCAGACCAGACACCCAAGCGGGCACCAAACCTCCAAGCCCTGGAGATGCTACAGAGCTCGGTGCTCACCTCGAAGCCATGCCAGGTCTCAATCTCATGGAAGAGGGAGTTGCCGGGACAGTCGGTGTTACCCATCTGGCGGTGGCCACGGAGGGTGTAGTTATGGTGGAGCCGGCCGGTCCGCACGGCACAGGGCAGGAGCCCATCCCGCACCAGGGCGATGGTGTCAGGGTCCGGCAGGGTGGCCGAGAAGTTTCCAACGTAGCCCACGCCGTAGCCTTTGCTGTTGTAGCCTTTGGTGTGGGCACCAACCCAATGCCAACCTCGGCCTTGGTACAGATACCCATCCGACCCCACCACGAAGCTGCAAGCACCCACCGGTCAACCTGAGCCGCCTGGAGATGGATGACGCGGACCGCGGCGGGGTGACAGCGATGGGGTCTCACCTGTAGCCGATGTCATCCCAGCCGCGAGTGTCCTGGTGGAAGCGTTGCATGAAGCGCATGGCGTGGGCGCAGGCGGTGAAGGTGCGGCATGGGGCGCTGGGTATGAAGGTGTGGTGGATGTAGACGGAGCCCAGTGGGAGGGTCAACGGTTTGGGGGTGCCCCGGTAGGGACGGGCACCCCACATGCACCGGGGCACGATGGCCGGGCACGCTGTGAGGGAAGGCAGGCGGTGGAAGAAGGCGACTCGCCTGGTCCCCCGGGCAGCTGGGGACATGGCAGCGTCCCCTTGGGGTCTTGGGGACATGGAGCATCTGCCCAGATGAGGAACCCCTTGGCCTGGGACATGGCAGTGGCCTCCTGGGGTCCCCTCATCTAGGGGACGTGGAGCACCCGCTCAGGGTCTTCCTTGGCTGGGGACGTGGCTGTGTCCAGGGTCCAGGGGACACACTGGTGTCCCTCCAGAGGACATGGTGGTGGCCACCCAGGGACCACCTTCTGGGGACACACTGGTGTCCACCCAGGAGACACACCAATGTCCATCCGTGGGACCTGTGGGTGTCCATCATGGGGACACACCGGTGTCCATCCAGAGGACATGGTGGTGGCCACCCAGGGACCACCTTCTGGGGACACACTGGTGTCCACCCAGGAGACACACCAATGTCCATCCGTGGGACCTGTGGGTGTCCATCATGGGGACACACCAGTGCCCATCCAGGGGACACACTGGTGTCCATCCGTTGACCTGTTGGTGTCCATCATGGGGACACACCGGTGTCCATCCAGAGGACATGGTGGTGGCCACCCAGGGACCACCTTCTGGGGACACACTGGTGTCCACCCAGGAGACACACCAATGTCCATCCGTGGGACCTGTGGGTGTCCATCATGGGGACACACCAGTGCCCATCCAGGGGACACACTGGTGTCCATCCGTTGACCTGTTGGTGTCCATCATGGGGACACACCGGTGTCCATCCAGAGGACATGGTGGTGGCCACCCAGGGACCACCTTCTGGGGACACACTGGTGTCCACCCAGGAGACACACCAATGTCCATCCGTGGGACCTGTGGGTGTCCATCATGGGGACACACCAGTGTCCATCTGGGACACGCCGGTGTCCATCCCGGGGACATGGTGGGGTCTGACCTTGCCAGGCCATGTGTCACCAGTCAGCTCTCAGAGCTTGTCCCTTCCCAGTGCCACCTACACTGGGGTGACACCGGGGACCCCAGCCCCACCCAGGGTGCAGTTCTCCACCCATCCTCCCACCCAAACATTTTGGGGGGGGGCAGGTGTAATATCGCGACCCGGTGCCACCTCCCTACCCACGTAGACCTCCATGAAGTCCCGCGCCGCTTGATGGGCGATGGCCACCACCTCCTCCGGCCCCACGTCCTCCAAGAGCTCCCGCGTGGGTGGCAGCACCCGCAGCACCCTCAGCATCGCCGCCACCTCCTCCTCCAGCTTCCCAGTCCCTGTCAGCACCCC
>NW_010540189.1:4385-4707 GCF_000687285.1 Phaethon lepturus | reverse complement strand
CAGCCTCTGCCTCCAACCCTCCCGAAAGGGCCGCTTGACCCCGGCGCCCTTTCCCTAACACCATTTAGCACAACAACGCAAAACAGGAAAGCCAAAGAGGAATGACCCGTCGCGAGCAGAGCATCATCTTTTTGGGGGGCCGCCAAGGTTTTTCCCAGCTCTCTGCTCGGGGTAAGGGGTCCGCGAGCCACGGTGGGGAGCCCCAGAGACGTGTCCTTGCCGTCACGCCCCACGTGCGCACGGTGGCAAAGGGGTGTGCGGATCAGGGAGCGTTTCGTGCCGTGCCCTGTGCCCCAGCACGGTCAGGGGAGCTTTGCGGAGG
>NW_010540189.1:3712-4333 GCF_000687285.1 Phaethon lepturus | reverse complement strand
CAGCCACACAGGGGAGTGCTGGGGGTCGGAGCCGCTCTCCGCAGATGGATTTCTTTTCTTAAATTATGCTTTAATTTCCTCTCCTTCTGGTACCAATGGCTGTGTTTTAATGAGCTCGCTCCCCTAGCATATCAAACAAGTCTGATCCCTGGTGCTCCCTGTTTGCAATTCCCAGTGGCTCCTAACCAAGAATTGTGCTGTTTAATTTTGCCAGACTTCTAGTTTACATTGAAGCATTAAAAAAAAACCATAGGCGAAAGGACCATATTTCTCCCGGCCTATTGATAGAGCGTGATAGGTATTAAATTCTATAATTCTTTCACTGGCCTTTAAGCAGCCTTGGTGTTAATATTTAATGATGAAAGATGCTGGTAATCAGCCCTGTATCCCAAGTGTCTGAATGCTTTATGATCTTGCCTTTGGGAGCCTAATTGTGAACCCAGCCTGCCAGAGCTTCCCACCCCAACTTAATAAACTTTGCCATTCCTGCCCAGCACATCATCTGTCTCCAGGCAGGATCCAGCGCAGAGATGCTCAGGTAGCACGAGGAGGAAGGAGAGAGAAGAGCGTGACAGTGAGGGTGAGCACGGAGGCTGCTGAGGCGGAGGCGGGTGTGAAGCA
>NW_010540189.1:3279-3681 GCF_000687285.1 Phaethon lepturus | reverse complement strand
GGGGGGGGAGCGGGCGGCCCCCCCCCGCCGCTGCCGGGAAAGCACGGCCCGGCTGGGGCCATCGGCTGCCGGTTTGGCACGGCTTTGGGGATGTCTCTAACGCCAGCCTTGCGGCACAGATGTCTGCAGGCTGCACTGCAGCCCAGCAGCAGCAGGCAGGAGCGCAGCGACCACGTCCTCCCCAGCGCAGCCAGGCAGCGGCCGGCCGCTGCCGGTCCCACCTTCTGGTGGGATGTCCTCCTTCATCCTCCTGCCCGATGATGATGGTGTCTCTTCCCATCTCCCGGTCAGGCTGAGCTCCTGCGCCAACACCCCTCAGCCCGGATAAAGCCAGGCGCCTGATTCTAGACCCGCCGCTCAATCTCCAGCTGGGTTCCAGAGCAACGTGGGGCGAGCGGCGCA
>NW_010540189.1:1452-3248 GCF_000687285.1 Phaethon lepturus | reverse complement strand
TGGCGTGGGGGTCTGCCACAGTGCAGGTAGTGCTGCTGAGGGTGACGCTTCACTGGGTCGGAATGGCCTCGGGCAAAGTCAGCGGAGCCTCGTACCAAAGGAGAAGCGTTGTTAGTTGCTAATAGTACTTAGCACTTACACGTTGCAGAGACATTTCTCTTCAAAGCCGTGTACAAACACGATCTCATTAACTGCTGGCCTGGGAGCAAGCGCTGTCATTTGAAGCCAGCTGTTGGGAAACTGAGGCAGACACACAACCGTGCAGCTGCGGCAACAGAAGCAGCCGTCACCCATCTGTCACGACCACGTCCCACTGCCGCCGCAGGTCACGCCGCCGCCCCCGCCTCCCTGCTGCAGGGTTGCAGCCTCTGGCTCTTCTGATGCCAGCACTGGGCTGGCTGGTCCTTAACCCTACCGGTACCATTACAGTGGGAGCCCTTCCCATACCGCTGCGAGCACCGTTGCAATAGTAGCGGTGTATTTCACGTGTAGATATTTTATTCCAATTTAGGAGGTGCAGTAAGCTTTCTCCATAAGGCATAAACCTTATTTTGCTTTATATTTGTCTGCCTAGGGTTTATGCTCGTGTAATGAGATGAGTAAGTAACCTTGCAAGCTGATTGTGTTATACGGCCACATATAACCATGGCGGAGGCTGGGAGCAAGTCTTCCCTCCCGAGCATGACCCTGAGGAAAGCTTGTCAGGAAGGCCAAAGAGAAACGTGCTCCTAGACCAAGGAAACACGAAATCCTTCATGTGTGGGGGGCTCACACGCAGCAGCTGCAAACACACATTGTCCAGCCGGAGCTTCACAAGGGCCGGGAGGTGCCAGCGGGATGGAGGCAGAGCCTCTCCTCTCCGGCTCACCCAGGTCGCTCAATAGATCACATTCACCTTCTTGCAGTGTTCCTCAATGTCACGTCCTCCTTGAGATAGCTGCAGCAGCGTTCCCACTCTGACAGGGCAGTGTTTTATTACTGGAAGAAGAGGTAGGAGTGTCTTCTCTTGCTGGTGCCACAGACTCCAGCAAACACCCTTGCCTTCCCTGGTAGCAGGCTGGCACCCCTGAGCTATCACAGAAAGGCTCTTCCTACACCAAGGAGCCACAGAGCAGCCCGCAGGACTGGGTCGCTGGAGCTGGGAGGGAACTGGGAGCCCAGAGGTTTATTCGATGACGATAGTCGGCTTTTCGTTGCTTGCTGTAGAAAGGTACCAGGGCTCCTGGGCAAGGGGCAGAGAAGTCATCTTCCCGCTGATGGGATAGTCAGAGTTGCTTCAATCACTTGCTCCACTCCTGCCCGGGGTGAGGAGGGCTCAGCTTCCCCGGGCAAGGACTTGGAGGACTTGGCATCTGGATCCATCCCAGAGCTTCTTTCATGCAGATCGTATGAACCACAGCCCAACTAGAGATCCTTCAAGGGTGGGCAACAGCAGTTGGGCGATGATTATTCACTGCAGTGTCCTCAGGTGTGAGCTCCCAGTGGTTTTGAGCACTCGCAGGGACCAGAAGAACTATTTCCAAGTGCTCCAAAATCACCGAGTTCCTGCCCAGGCACCCAGGTGTGAGTAAAAGGGTGGAAGAAATGGTGCGTGGCAGAGCCAGCTCCTGGGACCGTGAGTCCTGCTGCCCCTGCAGCTGGAGACAAGCTCCTGCCTGCCGCCGCGGCCGTGGCCGGCGCAGGCGGGCAGCTCCCACCGGGTGCTTGAAAGCCGAACGAGAAGTGGGGGAGGCAGTGCTGGGAGAGCAGCAAGCCGGAGGCTGGCGGGGGCAGATAAGGCTTCCCGGCGGCAGGCG
>NW_010540189.1:452-1434 GCF_000687285.1 Phaethon lepturus | reverse complement strand
CATGGCCGCCCTGGGAGGTGTCACGGCTGGTGCGGAGCCGGGATGTGGCACAGCCTGCCCTCGCTGCCTGGCCGGGGCTTGGCACGGTCTGTCCCTGCAGAGCCGAAGGTCTCCCCATCCCACCTCTCTCAGCCCCCGGTGGGGGTCCCCTCTCCAGCAGGGTCCTGCGTGGCCGTCACCCAGCCGCCGCCTCCTGCAGCCACATAGCTGTCACCCGGCCCTTGGCACCTCCCGTCGACCATCGCCCAGCCAAAACGTGCCCTCCTGCTTCTACTGTCCGTCAGCGCTTGTCCCCAGCACCCTGTCACTCAGCATCAGCCACGCACACATCCTTCTCGGAAACAAGCTTCCCCAGCGCTGCCTTGACCAGGAGGCAAGCATTGACCAGGAGGCAAGCCTTAACAAACACCTTGGGGGAAAAAAAACCAAACCATGGAAGGGGGCAAATGTTGCTGGGAATCTTTGACTTCTCCCTGCTCTTTCTGACTCGAAATATCACAGGCAAAATAAGATTTTCAGCGTATCGGAGAGCGACGCAGGAAGGCACACTGTAAACAAACTAATGAGTTTAGTGCCGGTGAGAATAGCCCGCGCTATTACATCTCTCTTCCCAAAATGAGAGAATCCTTCTGATACAATTTACTGACATCATTAGCAGGGCTTCCTGCACTGCTGCAGAGTCTTCCCCCACCACTGCTTCAGATTTTAAGCTTGCAGGCTTAAAATGTTATTGTTTTAATCTTTACATAGCAGGAACATTTTAGAATCGGGAACTAGGTTTGTCTGGGGGGTTGCCTTGAAATGCCCGTTATTTACCTAAAGGGAAGTAGACTCTGAAGTATAACAATTACAAATTAACTTTCACCGCTAGCAGCCATTTCAGGAAAATCATCAGCTTTTAGGTTGTGTTTTTTGTTTTTTTTTGGTTTTTTTTGTTTTTTTTTTTTTTTGGTGGAGAATCCCTCCCTGAATCTCTCAGGGG
>NW_010540189.1:0-433 GCF_000687285.1 Phaethon lepturus | reverse complement strand
AGGTGCCCCAGCCATTTTGGGCAACGCCGAAGCGATCCAGCAACTTTTAGCTGAGAGTTTGGGAGTGTCAACAAGATTGATCTAAGACAAAATCAAAAATGCAGGTGTTAAAATTGTGTATCTGGAAATACAAAATTTCTGCATCAAATTCAGTGGGTGTTTGCATTTTTTAATGCAGCTGAGCTCTTTGTTGTGCAAGCTGACTGTGCTGCAGTTCGGAGTATCAGCTGCAGGACTGGAGAACGAAGTGGTGTCAGGATGCTTTGGAGTCCATCGTTAAGTCTATTTTCTACGGCAGCGGAAGATCTTAATACGCCTAACAGAGTATGTAACGAATATCCGGAGTAATGCATGAGTAATCCAGTTGCACATCAGTACACTGCTGGCCTGCATAGTGCCGAATATATATTTATATTATATATATAATATGTAT
>NW_010540188.1:2565-9772 GCF_000687285.1 Phaethon lepturus | reverse complement strand
AAACGAAAGGGAAGGTCGGGAAGGAAAGATGAAAGATGGACGGAGCTGAGGCTTCGCGCAGGCGGCCCCGCAGCCCCAGCTCCGCTGCCGGCAACCGTCCGGATGCCACGTGCGAACTGCTGAGCAGGGATTTCCTTTAGCACCAAGAACGAGACAAAGATCTCAGGAACCGTAAAACTTTCTGGTGCGCTTCATTTTTTAGTGTGGGTTTTTTTTTTTTGTTTGTTTGTTTGTTAGTTTTTTGTTTTTTTTTGTTTTTAATCACTACAAATATAAAGTTCTGAAATAAATAAGAAGAAACAAGGACCTATTTTGCACCTCCAAACACAGACACCAAGGGACCCTGCGCTCGGGGATGGGGAGCAGAGCTGGGTGATCTCAACCTCAGCGCAGAGGCAGAAGCACGCACGGGTTTGAATAAAGCTCGGGTGACCCCTTGACCAAGCCCTGGGGCACGTCACACCGTGATTTCTGCTGTAGCGGTGAGAAAAGTTGCAGACCGTGTCACCCTCGCAGGCTGCTCGGTTCTGTGCCGGGAAGATTGCTCCTGGCTCCTCTAACCAGCAGCCGCTGCCATGCCACCTCCAGACCTCGTCCACTGTTAGTGAACGAGCACTGGTCTTTAATGCAGTTAATTTTATCATCTCTTGGAGGGCCGGTAATTGTGTTACAGCCATGACTGCATGCCCAGAAGGGAGCATTTTCATCATCTCAAGTCTGATTTTCCAGGTAACACAGCCCAGAGATTCCACTCTCGCCAAACCTAATATTACTCGAGCTGAACGGACCACAACCTCTAAAAGCCTCCCCACCTGAATTTACAAAGCCTCCACCCCACCAGAACAGAAAGGGTTTGCTCTCGTGGTCCATCAGTGAGTCTGAACAAAGAAACGGAGTCAAACCTTTGAGTTACGGCTCCGTTAAACTCAACTGAGCTCTAGATGTTCAATTCCCATCCATGAGCATCAACGACGTGGCCAAGGTCTCCTGCCGTGTTTGCGGGGCTAAGGCTAGGGGTGGCTTGGGTTTTAACCTGCTTATTTGGTCGCTTACCTGGCAAAACCTCATAGATGTCATCCTCTTCCATCTCAATGTTTGGCTCATCCTGATTCAGGGTGGTATTTTGGGATGCTGTGTTCACAGAGTCCGAACTGTCCACGTCATTGTAGGGTTCTTCATCCTCCTCGTCGCATGGGATAGTGAGGGAGCTCAGGTCTGGCAGGAGAACGCAAAAGCGTGGTGAAACAGAGCAAATCGAAGTACCAGCTGGATGCCGGCACTTTCAGTGAGTTGAAATCCAGTAACAAAGCCTCTGCCACCCCACTTTGTGCTCACTGTGGACCTGGCCGGGGGTGAACTGTCCCCTTGCTTGGCCCACGAGCACGTGGAGTAGAGAAAATGGGATGGAAGCCGAGAATAGGCTAAACCTATTTAGGAGAATAGGAGAAGCCCAAGAAGGGATGGCAAATACCAGAGAACAAAGCCAAATTCAACAAGCTCCTCAAGGAACTGAGCCTGGTCCCGTTCCTGGGCAGCTGCCTATGGCTTCCAGCGGGTTTCCTCAGGCCTGAGTCTTGTCTCAGCATTGCTGGTCTCAAACTGGAACAACTCCGGCGAAGCCAAACCCCGTTTCCCATCAGCCAAGGGCAGAAGAGCAGATCTGCAACCCCGGCGGTGGGGAGCGATTCCCACCCTCTTCTCGCCCCACTTGGTGACACTTGCAGCCTTCGCACGCAGCTATCCTCAAAAAGCAGCCAAAAAGCTCTCAAGTCAAAACTAAACGCCCGTGGGCTCCAAACCACCGCTTCTTTTTAACCACCTGCTTGGAAGACCAAAGCCCCAGAAAGTCTCTTTTTGCTAAGAGGGGACGCTGGGACCCCAGCAAGGTCTCAGCATTGCACAAGCCCACCCGCTGCTGGAAGGAGCAGCCCAGGCTGGGTGGGATGATGCTGCCAGGATCAGCCCAAACAAAGCGGGCACGCTGGCTTGGACCAAGCGGCCAGACTCACCCTTCAGGAGGAACTGGATCTGATCCACCCAGTCTTCAGCCTCTGCTGGGCTTGGGGCTGTGAACTGGAGAGAGGTTCACCCGTTATTGTGCTGGTCCTTGCGTGTAGGAAGAAGAAAAAAGATTTACAACTGGAACAGGGGATGGAGATCCTGGATCTGCCACTCTACCCTGTGACTTTAGGAAAGCCATTTCACTTCTTTATCTCCCCATTCCAAACAGGGAAACAGAAGCGGAACAAAGCTAGACTATCCCAGAGGAAGGCTGTCAAGCCTAATTCATTAAAATAATTCAGATGAAAACCACAATCCCCACTGAATATACCATACTGACTCTGAACCAAGACTCTACATCCCAAATCTCCCTGAAGCTCAGGAAAGCTCTCATTGCACACTTTGTGGATTGGGCCAGGTTTTTTATTACAGCAGTTTTAGGCTCTCCTCTGGATGCTCAACAAATTGAAGGTTTAAATTTAACCTGGCTCTGAACTGCTTATCTAAAAACGGGCTTTCCAAACCCAATCCTCTACTGTTTCTAACCCATGCTCTCACTTAACCCTCGTGCCCCACAAGTGCAGAGGGAAGGTCCGTGCTGAGACGATCTGCCAAGGAGGAAAAGCATCGGCACCTCCTGCGGTGCCATTTGGTTTGTTTTACCAGGGGCTTTGGAGATTCACAGCCGCCCTGAGGCTGCGGGTCCAGCCTGCACCCCGGACCCGGGAGCGTGTGCTTTTGCCCCCAAACCAGCACAGAAGGTCCGTTTCTTCCCCCAGTTCCTACCTCATAGGTGCGTTTGCCGGGGCAGATTAACTCGAAACAGCATCTTTTTCGAGAGTCTTTGCGCAGATGGGAAGCCAGCCGGGCGCTGTAGCGCTCAATGGAGAAGGTGCCTTTAGGTTGCTTGCCTGGAAGAAGAGAAACGTGCTAAATCTGCAGTTTGCGTGTTTTTAGCAAGCCGGCAGTACTGCTGGGTGACGCAGAGGTCCATTGCTCAGATAGGGAAAGCGAGGCACACCACGCGTCAGCGGGAGACGGCCAGAAAAAACCCTTCAGTCTAAGCATGTCCACCCCTGGGAAATCCAAAGGGAATATTATAAAATCTTCATGAAGACACAGTAAAGAGGACGCCCTTTTAAGCCTCAAGAGGCGGCGAGCAGCCAGCGGAAGGTTGCCAAGGTCAGAGGGTTGCGTGAGATGAGCCAGTTATAATGAAGCGGAGACCACCGTGTACTTGGGGAAATGCGACGCCAATGATTATTCTGCTGGTAAGAAATTAACGGGCTGGCGTAGAGGAAGAAATGCTTAGTGGGGCCTTTGAGAATTGGCCTACAGACCTTGCCGATGCACATGCACGGCCGGTGTCAGCCAGGGTAGAGAGGGGGAACCTCGCTGCAGTCATCTGAGGCGTCTTTATTTATCCCAGCTCATTATTTCCTTATGAATCTTCTTGACGAAGCGTGGGAGTACGGTTCAGGCAGCTGCTCTTAACCTTTTTTTGATTTGCAGATCCTTAAAAAACTTCCAGGGGTGAGGCCAAGCCCTATATAAGGATTTCAGACTGTCGATAACAGGTTTGCTTTACCCTGCTGTCTCCTGGAGACCGTTTGGAAGATGACAACTACCTGTCCCCCCCAAGAAACAACCAAATGTCAACCCTTGGCTTCAACACCCGCCTCTGCTAGCGGCTCCGCGGGGAAGACCAAAAAACAAAATGCCACCCCTGGGCTCCACCCCCCGCCTCTGCTAGCGGCTCGGTGGGAAAGCCCAAGCAGCTCATACCCCTGCGCGTACCTCGCCAAGGTGAGAGGGGCTGGGAAGCATATTTGGAAAGAGAAAGTGCTCGAGATCCTCAGACAAAGGATTTGGAAGAAGGACAATGACCCAGCTTCATCCCCATGACCCGCTGGAGTTTAATCCTGTCCTAGCTGCACACTCGGTCGTTGTAAACCCAGGATGTATGTGTGTATTCTGTAAGCCGTTAGCATGCCGTGTTTCTGGGTGGGTGGAACAGGGGAAGGCCATATATCTAATCATGCCAAACTCTGTTGGAGATATTAGCTGTCTGTTTATATGTACCTGATGGAGCATGACTGCAAAATATTTATATACGCTGACACATGGATTATATACAGTCACTTAGGGGGTTGAAGCCCAGCTGATGGCTAATGGAAAACTTCGTACATCATTTTATTTGCACACAGCTCTGTTCCTGTGTCTCTCTTCTCTTGTTCCACAACTATAAAGGTGTTTGGGGTGGGGGGGAAGCAAGCTGAGATCTACCTTTCTAGGAGAACCCGCACCTTACGCCTTGACAGGGAACTACAACCTTCCCATGGTTTATGCTCTTCTCTCGTCAGATATGAGCCTGTCCTTCAGCAAGGGCTCTCCCCTTCTCTCCCCCCGCCCCATCCATGCCCTCAGCCACCACCCGCAGTTTGGGGACGGGAGGCAGATATCTCACCACTTACTTTTCTCATTGGCGTAGTAGTAAAAGGTCCTTCTGTTGAGGACACACCACCGCTTCTGCCACTCCGACCCAAAAAAGCTGTGCTCTGGGAAGAAAAGTACAGCAAAAGAGTAAAAAATAAATTAATTTCTGTTCTTTCATCGCATGCTTCAGACAAATCTTTAGGGGAAAGAAGACTTTTTTCCCCAACAACGTCCTGCAGATTCCTGGCATAAAGTTCAGGCAAGCAAATTTAGACACAAAACCTCAACCAAGGGAGGGAGAACCAGCCTGTCCCACCAGGCTGGAGCCCCTGAAAGCCTTCCCCAGCTCTCCAGGTGAGCTGAGCTGCCGTGAGCCTTAATCCTGCCAACTGGGAGGGAACACAGCTTTGGGTTAAACCTGCCTAATTGAGGTTTAAGCAAATGTCTTGTACTCTGTAATTGGAGCAAGCTAAAACATGCACAGGGCCAGTTATACAGCTCAGCTGATGGCCATGAGGAAAAAAAGGGCTGTTCTTGCCTCATACCACCTGTCATACAGTAAATAAATCAAGATAAAATCTGAGTGATGAGGAAATAATTTGTAGCTTTCACAGGAGTCAGTAAAATCAAGATAAACTTGAGGCTGACTCACAGTCCTTATCTTAACTTGCTAATGTGTGTGATGCTACGAACTACCTTGTCTTCACCAGGATTTTATCCTCATTAGGTATTGCCCGTTAGAAGGGCACATCTTGCCTTAGAGGACTGGGCTGCTGCTTAATTCAATTTCTGGGGTTTAATCCTTGTGCAGTTTGATGATCTGCAAAGGAGAATAAATAAGGGCTGTGCCCTCTCTGTGTGTATGATGCCTAAGAAAAGCCTGAAAGGTTCTGCATGTGCCTACAGACAAATCTGCAGAAAAGATGTATTTTCCTGTTTGTTCTTCATCTGAAAATTTGCATTCTTGCTAATTCTGAGGTGACATCCCCGAACTTTATGTCGTACTTGTCGGGCCTTACCTCGGGACCTCTTCTCCAGATATCCCTGCTTCAGAACGTTCCCCGTGTCCTGAACGGGCTTCGGTGTGATCTCCTCCAGTCCTAGAGAGAGCAAAGCAAAGCCAAACCTTGGGATTTCCCGTTCCCACGACGCATGTTCAGCCCCGTTCTCCGCAGACGAAGCCTGAGGGAGGCTGCCCGGCCCCTGGAGGTGAAAATCATGTTCTATCGTGATCTCACCAGCTGTTCCCAATCCTGGCTGCAAGGCTCCCGAAGTCCTCAAGGAAACCAGGACCACGACTCGCAGCTACGCAGACCCCTGCTCAGCCCTTGACCCCCCGGCCAAGGCTCTCCGGATCCCCGGGAGCCTTCGGCAGCAGTTGGGCTCTGCTCAGGTTTAGGGACTTGGAAAACCCCATCCCCTTGTCCGACGTCTGGTCTGACTGGGACCGCGGCACTTCGCGGAGGGGCTCTGGCAGAGGCTGCACGAGGCGATGGCTGCACCTCCTCCCCAAAACCGTCGGGGTCAGGGCGTCCCCAAGCCATGGCTGGCTGCTGAGGCCTCCCTCTCCTCTCCTGCTCATCTCCTGCCATCTCAACTTGTACTAAAACACAATAAAAAGTGACTAACTAAATGCCACTAGTCACCTCCCCTGTTCCCAGGACCCCAGGTCACAAAAGCTTCTCTTGTTTTCTTAGCGTGTCTCGCTAACACCCAGCTCTGGGCCCAATCCGTCCCCCGTCCCCTCCCTCATTCACGGGCTATTTTTGGGTTTGTGTTTTATAGTTTGCAAACTCTATAAATCCTCCGTAAGTGGGTCTCGGGGCGAACGGCAGACACAAAGACACGCGAAGGCTCGGTGGAAAGGCTCCCCTGCATCCGTCTCCTCTCTTGACTGGAAACTGGATCCTTCAAAGGTCAAATCCTCGGCTTGTGCCGAGCTGTCTGAGACGATTCAGGTTAGGGGAAGCCGGGGATACCGTGGGATTGCCCTTCTGCAATGCCCGGAGGACGCGGACAGCCCCTTCCCGCGCAGAGAAATCTCATTTCTCTCCAGCACCTGCCCCGCACAAACGAGCTCAGGCTTTTCTCTAGCGGTGCCGGGCATCTGCTTGCAAAAAGGCACATCGTCTTCTCAAGTCCAAGCCCCGACCCCTTTTGCTAATGCAAATCTAAATGTCATTTTATGGGACATTTATAATTATGAAAATGGGATGGTGCTGCCGGATGCACATACCCTGCGAGTATGAATATTACATTAATGTGCCCAACGCCAGCTCGCTGATCCCGCTGGCAGGAGCATAAAAAATGCTTGAGTGAAACTTTTATTTAGACGTTCGGAATCCAAGCCCCAGCAGGGTGACGGAGGCAGCCCCGGCGAGATCCCATCAGCGCGAGCGCTCGAATTGAATTACCCAGGGGGGAAGGCAGGAGCTGCGAGTGCTGCTTCGCTTATTTAATTTCATTTACTGTCAGTACATTATCAGCATGGGGCTTCCCTCTGCCCCCGTTCCCCCAAGAACACCGGCTGCAGAAATCGCCAGCGTGCAGGATGCCGCTGTCGCTTCAGCCGCGGCAGGGATGTGTCCGGACATCCTGGTCCTCTTCGGGATGTGCTTTCTGCTCTTTCCTCAGTTGCCAAGAGCGATTTGGGGGAGTGCAAGGACCCTTCAGGCACCACAAAGAGCGGCCGAAGCAGGGAAGCAGCACGGAGGCGATGGGAGCCGGGAACAACCTCTTCCAGCCCCGCACCTTCTTTCTTCGCCCGCCA
>NW_010540188.1:1527-2534 GCF_000687285.1 Phaethon lepturus | reverse complement strand
CCCCCCCCCGCGCCCCCCCCCCTTCTCCCCCCCCCCGCCATTTCCCGGCGTTTGCCGGTAAGCAGGCGGGAACGCCGGGGTAGCTACTGCCCTCCCGGTTGTGCCTTGCCCTGCCTGAGGTCACTTTTCCGTGTAGATCCCATGTTTCAGGTTATTTGTGGCCCTGGGTGCCAGGATCTGCCGGGCCAGCAGCTCGCTGGGGCCGGGCACCGCCGCGGCATCGCCTCCAGAGCACCGTTGGGAGCCCAAAATCTCTCCCGCGCTGCGAGAGACACCGTGCCTCAGTTTCCCAGCAGAAAAATCAGAACGGAAGGAGAGCCCCTTCTTAAATACTCAGTGGCTGCTCAAACTAATGCAATTAAGGAGGGGTTGCGAGGGCTGATACGATTGCACAGGGCTCTGGGAATTTTAGGTTTTACAGAACGCGGCACGAAGGCGGCAGCTGTAACTTGCGTGTTGCATGCGGCCTCTCTAATGCAGCCCTGCTAGCCCAGAGCCGGGAAGATTAAATCCGTGCGAGGTGGGTGAGCATGGGGGACGCGGCACTCGGGGCTCTGCCTGGCCGCAGACGGGGCTGGGGCTACGTGGGGTGTCCCCGTCCCTCCCTGTGTCCCCAGCCTGCCCTAATGACAAGCCAGATGGCTTTTGCTAGTGGCAAATAGCTAAATTAACCTGCAAAGACAGTCCCTGGGGTTTTATTGCTTTAAACAGTCCCAACGGACACCCAAAAGGAGCAGCGAGGCTAGGTGGGAGCCCAGCTCCAGAAAGCGCCCAGCCCCAAAAAGCTCTCCGGTTTCTAAGGGCAGAGGGTTTATTTGCCCCGGCAGCCACGCGGCTGGCAGGTAAACCACAGCTCACCACATCTGGGACCCCAAGTGACGGAAAAGCCAGCCCGTCACCCGGATATCTGTTCCAACCGCTAATGGCCATTCACCGATTATAAAAACAGAGAAAGAAAAGGCCTTAAATTAATATGAGAGAGACGTCTGTGCTCTCCCAGACACGCA
>NW_010540188.1:0-1457 GCF_000687285.1 Phaethon lepturus | reverse complement strand
CCCCAAGCCCGCCCTTGGCCGGCAGACGGCTGGTACCGGCAGCGCTGCCCGGTGCCACCAGCACCTCGAAGCCCTCGTGGCCTCTCGTCCACCTGCAGCCTCTCAAGCCCAAATCCCGAGGGCTCTGCAAGCCGCTCAGCCCCAAGGATTTTCCTGCAGAGGAATTTCCCGATGGAGGGGACACCTCGCTCCACCTCCTGCAGAAGGGCGGCGCGTCGGTGGCACCGGGGATAGCTCTGTGCCGTAATCCTGGAGACCGCTTCTCCGCAGAGGATGCAAAGCTGTAGCATTTCAGGAGTGGGAGAAATCTGGGGCCAGAGACCCACGTTCACGGGTGCCGGAGCAGACGTCAGCAAATTCCTTTCCCCTCCTTATCGCACCTCAACCTTTACTGTGACTTGCGTGCCCCAGGAGCTTCCGAAGGATGCTCTCAGCCTCGAAGGCTTCACTCCTGCACCAGCCTGGCACGGGGGTGGACCCAGGTCACCCTGGCTTTGCTGCCCAAACGGCATCTTTTGGGCGAAGTTTCTAGGAGTCCGGCTGCCGTCCCGCCCCGTCCTCGCCGCGTCCTCAAGGACCTCTGGGTTTCAGCTCTCGCGCCTTTGGTCTCGGAGTCACGCACACCAGCTGCACAAAATGTCACAGTAGCTGCAGCCAAACACGCCCGGGGGCCGCGTCGGTGCCCACGCTGTCACATCAACCGACTCTTCAAAGGGATGAAGCGTGGAGGCACGACGGTTACAGCTAATTCCCTGTCCTCCAGCTTATTCACCAGGCTCAAATGTGCCAAGAGCGGATTCCGCTCCCGGGGACTTCGCGGGGAACACCCAGACGCATTTCAAAGCAGAGCACAATCGGCTGTGATTTCCCAAAGCCCTCCGTGGTGGCTGCGCTCTTTTTCCACTGAAGCTAATGAGGAAAAAAACAATCAGAAAGAGACAAACAACCCCTCCTGCTGCCTTCAAAGCGAGACGGACTGGGGAAACGCTGAAAGCTTCTGGAAATCTCGCCCACCACCACAGCCTGCCGCAGCGAACGGGTCCAGGACGTGGCTGCGGGGGCTAACGGCCCTGATGGCCACCGCCGAGCGGCGTTTGTGGGTCTCTTCAAACACAAGCTTCATACAGGCAAAACCAAGGAGCTGTCTGTGAGCCACGCTCCTTTTGGTCTCCGATGGGCGGATAACGCTTCCTGCATTTAAACCGTTACCTTTTTCCAAGATCAAGAGGATCCTGAAAGCATCTCTGCTTTCTCGCATCGCGATCCCCGCAGATCCAAACCCAAACCCTCTTCCCAGGCATCCTCGCCCAAAGTCACCTTTTTTTCCGCCGTGGGAGGACGGGCGCGAGCTTGGCCCCTTGGCTCCAGGCTCCGGCTGACGGAGGCTGGACACATCTGGCACAGCTGGGCAGGACCTTTCCGGCACCCTCCAGACGCTGCAGCCCGGCGAAGAAGCC
>NW_010540187.1:0-2470 GCF_000687285.1 Phaethon lepturus | reverse complement strand
ACCCGGGCGCGGGGCAGCGGCCGCGGGCGTTCGCACCCACCAGGTCACTGCGTCCCCACTCCACAGCCCCGGAGAAGTTTCCTTCGGAGGGGAAGGGCACTGCATAGGAAGCAACCTGGCAGCAAAGTCTGAAAGGGCAGAGGAACAGCTTGGGATGCAGAGTCGAGAGCTGCCGGTGAGGCTTTTGGAACAGAGGATGCTGTTCTGCTGGGGCGCAGACCCCTGCCGTGCCGGAGGGGGCTGCGCAGAAAGCTCGTGCCAGGCAGGCACCCAGCCCGGGCTTTGCTGCAGGAAACTCATTTAGGCTCTGATCAACAAAGCACTCGAGTAAATGCTTCACTTCACGCGTGCGAGTGCTCCCAGGGGGATCAGTCTCCTCCTTCACGCTAGGCACTCGCTCAAGTGCCGTGCCGAGCTGGGACTCTGCCACCGAAACACTTGTACTCCGGCAGCGAGCCTCCGCCTTCGGCTACTCGCTGTATGATCCGTGCTTGCGAGACAGAAAAATCAGAAAACCTTGCGTGTTTGACTTCTTGGGTGTGCTAGAAAGCATGGGCTGGTTACATACATGCAGAGGTATATATACAAATATACAGACACACAGACGGATGGATGGATCGATCTCCTCTCAGGCTGGGGGATTGTTTTTCTCCTGCATTTGAGGAGAAATTCCCAAAACTCAGTGTGAACTTTCAAATACGTATCCCAGTTTAATAAGAGAGAAAATGCCCCTGTTTCGCAGAAGTCTCCGTTCCGCTCTCAGGTCGGACCCTGCACCACTAGCCAGCACAGCAAACCAACGCGGCGGCTGCGGGAGAAAAGCCGCCCCGGTGTTTTCCTAACACACACAGGCGGATGCCAGCATCAGTTCCTTGGAGCCGATCGGCAGGACCACGGTGCCAGGCGGATGCGAGTAGGAGCCGAGGTACGAGGAGAGCGCCCGCACGCCTGACTGCGCCTACTCAGCGCTGGGCGCGTCCGCGCGCGGGGAGGCGAGGGATGCTCGGCGTCCCCGAGCAGGAGCGGCCGCCGGGTCCCACACCTCCTGGGAACGGGGCAGACCGCGCTCCGCAACGGAAACCCTCCTAAATGTAAATACGTACACGCACCCCGCGAGTTCAAAGCCACGTAGCCGGCGTCTTAGACAACAACCTTTAAAAAGCCCGTCGGATGGCATTAACCCGTCGGCGATAGCATCCCTCCCTCCGCAATTTTTAAAGACCAAGACTTGCTGCAAACACAGAGCTCTCGGTATCCGGCTGTAAATAAAGCCCAGGTTAAACGAGGAGCGTCCCGGCTGAAGGGGCTGCCTTCCCTTTCATCCCTTATCAGCCGCACGTGGGCGGCCGCAAGGTAAACACGAAACGCTGCCGTTGGTAAATTCTGATTCGGAATCTTGACAGCGTATTTCCAAAGGTATAACATCTTAATCAAATTTTAAAATAAAACATCCCGGCGCCGAGCTCTGTCATAAACCTAAAATTATATCACACACATGTTTTTATGCTTTGCCAATTACATTTGAAATAGGGACTGTTTGTTTCAGCCCCTCTAAAAATGAGGCGAGGATGAGAAAACAACCTATTTCCTTATTAGGTTCAGGAGTCAAAGGACTCAGCCAGGAGCCGCAGGCTTCAAGAGCATAGAAGATTAAGACATATATTGGATTCATGATGGAGGGCACAAAGTTCATTTTCAAAATAAAACAGAATTTTATTCATATTCCTTTTAAAATTCAGATTGCCATTTGCCAGCTGACCTGTGACATGGCAGCAGTGTATTACATTTTCAATGAGCAGTCTGTCTGGAGCTGGCAGGAGAGGAAACTGCTTCCTGGTTGAGTTTTTCCACTACCCTTAAATAGTGAGAATTTGTCAGGATTGTTGTCAGAATGGTAGATGGTGCAAACAGGGACAGGGTAACATATTTATTTTTAATAAGGAGACATGCAGAATAGCAAAGTCACTGGCATTATGCACTGAATAGGGCTGGGAAAAAAAAAGAAATCAGAGCTCGGTTGCAATTTGTATGTGGAAATCAGGGGTGGAAATACTTGGCAGACACATTGAAAATAAAAACAAAGGCAGACCAGGGGGGAAAAAAAAAATAAGAACTATATTTAAAAAACAAAACGCAAAAGCAGTTTAAAGCAAGTTTTTGGAGAGCGCAAGTCAAGCCAAGGTTTCCTATAGCGAGGAGCTAGATTTATCTAGCTCACCATCTGTCAAAACTATATTACAAAAGGCGCATATGCAGACACAAGACTACTGATTTTCATATATATTAAAACCCGCAGCTCCCGTGGAAAACGAGAGTCTGCACGCGGCAATGCCCAAAAGCTCCCGCGTCAAACTTTTGGGGCTTTGCCGTGGTCCAGCCCCCGCCGCCGCGCGGGGACGAAAGGGGACATTCACCAGGGTCCGTAAACGGCGTGGAACGCCGTCGGAGCCCCGCGCCCCGCCGCACGGGA
>NW_010540186.1:397-738 GCF_000687285.1 Phaethon lepturus | reverse complement strand
GGCTGTGCAGGGCCATATAGGGGCCCATGTAAGCTCTATAGGGGTCTATAAACCCCTCACCCAGGCCATATGTCCTCTATAGGGGTCTATATGTGTCCCACCACCACCACACAGGCTGTACGGGGACGCTGCGTAGGGGCGTATTTTATATATACATATATATATATGTATAGTGTGTATAGGGCTCCCCCTGCAAGCAGTATAGGGTGTACTGGAAGGGTACGAGTCCGTATAGGGTGCATATAGGGGTGTGCGGGTGTGTATAGGGGTGCACAGGGGGTGCATGGGTGTCTGTAGGGCTGTATGGGTGTCTATAGGGGCACGCAAGAGGTACGGGTGCG
>NW_010540186.1:0-323 GCF_000687285.1 Phaethon lepturus | reverse complement strand
CATAGTGGTGGGTGGGTGTGTACAGGGGTGCGCAGGTGCTTATGGAGGGGTTGGTGCCTATAGGAGGGCTGAGGGTCTATAGGGGTGTGTGGGTGTATATAGAGGTACAAGGGGTGTGTATAGGGGCACACGGGGGTATGGGTGTCTATAGAGGTGGGTGGTGTCTATGGAGGTAGGGGTGTCTGGGGGTTGTCTATAGGGGTGCGTATAGGGGTGGCTGGGTGTCTGTAGGGGGTATGTGTGTTCATAGGTATGGGTGGGGGTCTGTAGGGAGTATGGGTGTCTATATATACAGGCGGGAGTATATAGGAGTGCAGAGGGAT
>NW_010540185.1:43572-43872 GCF_000687285.1 Phaethon lepturus | reverse complement strand
GGCCCTACTCAGCCCCTTCACCGCCTTCCCACACCAGACTTCCCTCCCCCCAGCGGGGGCCACTCACCATATTACTCCTCGCACCGGAAGAGACGGCGCCATGCGAAACCGGAAGAGGTGGAGGAAGCTTCCGTCGCTACGGCAACGAACGGACCCATAAGGCTGCGCGCCGGGGCGGGGGAGCGGACGTAACGCGTAAGACTAAGCGGTGCTCGCCGCGGTCGGTACGTGTGGGGCCTGCTGTTACCCGGCAGAGGAGCTTGCCTCGCCTTCTCAGCTCCTGCTCAGGCGGGGGCAGGC
>NW_010540185.1:42962-43447 GCF_000687285.1 Phaethon lepturus | reverse complement strand
CGGCCTGGTGGCCTTCACCAGCGGCACACGGGTTTTGGGTGAAACTCCGCCGCGTTTTAGCGACTCCTTATCTGTGAGAATTGGAGGCGAAGGACTCCTCTCCTGGTGGTCATGATACTCCAAACCGCAAGGGCAGTTTTGTTTCGCTACTTCCGAGCGTGATTAACCCTCCGCACAAAAATACACCTAAAATCATGTCAGCGTCGCCACAGCCAGCCATCTCTGCGGCTGTGTGCCGCATTAACAGCGGTAAGTACGCAACTTTCGGAGTGGATTTTTTTTTACCGGCAGTACGCAAAATTTGCCAAGGACAGTAGCTCTCGCAACCACAAAGAACTCCGCTGTTGAAAACTTGGTCGCTTCGTTGTGTGCTGAGGTTCCGAGAACTGCTCCCATCGCTCTGAGCGTGTTAAAACGGTTGGAAGCGTTACCATTCCGCAGAGCCTAACCCCATCCCAAAGTCTGTCGTCATACAAAGCGGGAAG
>NW_010540185.1:0-42931 GCF_000687285.1 Phaethon lepturus | reverse complement strand
GGGAAAGAGAGCCGCGTTCAGCGTACTGTGACTACTGTTCCTGAGGCTCTGAAACACGGGGACACGGGGGCTGCAAGGGGACAGCAGCCCCCCGTGTGACTTGAGTAGCAGACCACTACACTGTGCCCAGTCGTTTCTGTCGGAAGGAACAAAATACAGAACTGAAGTTTTTTTGGAAGTTAGGATCGCTCTGTTAAGGAGAACGGCGTTAGAAAACACCTGCATGGGATTTAATGTATGGAAAGGTTTGGTCACAGAGCAGTCATTTATTATTGCCTTTGGGAAAGGAGTGGAAAAGAGTGTGTGTATTGTCTCGGGTTCCTGTGCATGTGCAGAGCATGCAATTTCATTATTGAGCAAAAAAATCGGGTTTATCAAAGCTTTGGCTTTGAGTCTATCTGGTCCTTATAAGACACAGTATCATTAATTAAGAACAACTATCAGACTGGACGGGTAGTTGTATTCCATGAGACACATATTCAGTGTCTCAGACCTGCTCAGTCTAAGCTGTTGGCTGTAACGAGGAATTTTTTCTAGCATACAGAAGTAGTCTGGGAACAATTTAAAAAAATCCATTTGCACTCTGTAAAATTTGCATGATGGGTAAGAGAATTCAAACTGCAATGTTGTGGTATGTAAACTCCCTACAGGCTGCAGCTGCTGCCTCCACTCAAATTTAACCAGGAAATTAGAAGTTGGGTGAACCACAAAGGGTAACATTTTATCTGTATGATATGCTCAACAATACAAAGTTGTTTAATTACTTCATTATTGACACATTATCAGGATTTTTGATTATTTCATGTCTTAGGGTATTTCTTCTCAGAAGCTATAAGGAACTGCACTTCTACGATTCACAGAAGATAAATACTACAATTAATAGCACAATTGATTCTAGCATTCTGCATATAACAAAAAAGCAGTCTTCAAGAGTGTCTTACAACTGACGCAAGCTTGAGGCCTTTTAGAAATTACTGAGACTTGAAAATAATAGAAGTCACAATATGAGAAAGAACAAACCGTACTTACAATATATTTGCAAAAAAAAAAGTGGAATCTTCAAAAGCATTTCGTAAAAACAACACACTTTGCTCATTACTAAGTTGGTTGTAGGCTTCTGAAATTCCCACCTTTTTTTCCCTAGCTATACCACAGCACCTGGAATAAATCATTCAGATGTGTTGAGAGATTGATTTTAGTTAAATTACATCTGCCTTCACCACTACATAATACTTTCTGTATTACCATTACACACAAAATGAAAAAATTACTTAGAGAAGGTTGCCTAACTGTCTGTTCTGGAGCCATATGCATCCTTGCAGGATGGATTTCACAAGTTTGCAAAGTATTTGGAAATTTGCAGGAAGATGGCATGAGTGGAAAAAGCCCAAACTTGAATTTTTCTCACTTTTTTTGGCAAACTTTAAAATCTCTTTTGTTCTGTATTTTAATTTTTTATCAGAAATATGCATGTTTCTGACACTAAGTGTGGAGCTGTCTCATACCATGTTGGCTGGAATGAGAAAAGATTTATCTTTTAATGAGTCTAACATACTTGAGACCAGGGTGTGCTGCCAAGTCCATAATATCTGTAGATTTCAACATAGCAAATGCTGGGATATTGTTTTCAGGCTCTTGCTTCTTCACTAAATTTATGCAAGTATCTCCTTTACAAGAATAAAAGTCTACAAGAATAAGAGTCTATTTAAGTAATCTGTAATCTATGCACAAAATTGCTAATTGAAATAAATTCAGTGGTTCAGAATCTACATCTAAGCAGTAGCATTTCAGACAGCAAGAGATAGTGGATAATTATCCTGCATAGACAACAGTATCTTTATCCTAAGGAATTAATGCCCTGCAGAAGCAGTAATAGCTCTTATGTTTCACTCCAAAATATTGGGGTTTTTTTCCCTGATTGGTGTATTGATTTTTACTTGATTTCCTTGCTTTAGCAGTGATTGATAAGATGAGGTGTTGACAGCAGTGGTCATGGCTGCTTTTTGAGAGAGCCCTAGTGCTGCCAGATGTGTAATATTAAAATTACTCTAATCCAGTTGTGGTTTTTTTAACTCTTATTTTCAGGCTGTAGGAACAGAAACCCAGTAATTGTTAGCAGTCCAGATGCAGCCTCAAGACAATGGTTAGAAAGAATTACAAAACAGTAAGGAGATAGGGGTGAAGTGAAGAATTTAGATTACCTCAAAAATAATAGCAGCACTCTCCCCCTGCCAGCAAAAGAAGAGCTGCTGTTTTGATAGCTATTTGGAGCCAATTTATTTGGTATTTTCAGGACTTTACCATGACTACCAGAATTATGTGAAACTTCCTGGTTTTCACTGTGATTTAGCAAGACTAGGATAGGCCCACACTTTCAGCACATTTATTTAGGAAACAGCACTTCCATTTACATTAGTTTTAAGAACTTGAGTTATGTCCTTTAGAAACTAAATGAGGTATTCACATTTAGTGTTCTATCATCTGGTATGCAACACCTGGTTTTATTTTCTTTTTTAAGCCAGGAGCAATTAAGTAGGCTTCAGGTTTAATGAAAAGGCTCTTAATTTTGGACATTTTTTCTGATAAACAGACAAGAAAACACTAAGAACAGACAAATGCAACATTTTATTGTGCAGCTAAAGCTATATGGCTGCTCATCATGCTTTTTTTACATTGCTTATTAATAAAATGGTGTTTAACATTTCAGAAAACATTCTTAAAAGAACAATGAAACAAAAGTGCTTCAAAACAACAACATACAAGAATTAACCCCATCCCAGACCGGAGTTGTCAAATATATTTAGTGTTTTGTCTCCAGCTTTGTTTTTTTGTCACTTTAATCCTGATTTCTGAAAAATACTGACTAGCCCTTCACATGAATAAAAATTTGAATCATGTGGCAAAAACTGTTTCTATGTTTCCAGTCTCTTTGATAGGTCTGTGACTATTAGATAAAGTACTTTCTTCCACACTTGTAGTGGTAAAAAAGCCTGCACAACTGAGAGGCTATGCTCCTTCCATCTTACAAGAATATGCCTGTATTAACTAGCTATAAAGAATGTTGACCTTTTTCCTCAAAGCCACTTCTCTGAAATGGGATTTTAAAGAAGTGCCTAAATGAAGGCAAGGAAGGTCTTACAGCAAAACAAGGTCGATCACCATAGTCTCTGGGCATCACATCAAGAATTTGTAAATAAAAAGATCAAACTCTGAAGAAGCCATAGTGTTTAACCAATATATTTAATCCACTGGAGGAGTGTATACCTTGCCAATTATTGCCAAAGTCAGGAGGTAGTTATTGACAAACAGTTTCTACTCTAAGACAGTTAATGATTTACATGATAAGCAGGAAAAAACAATACACATTTCCCCGTACTTCAGAAGATGATTGTGTGTTTGGAGGAAGTGACAGTTAACTTCCTCATCCTGTGGAATTATACTTACAATATTTAAAACAAAAAAATATTGAATATTTAAAGAAAATATTCTAAAAGAAAATAACCAATACATTTGAGAGAATCTAACAGTGAAATCAGCAATGGCCTTTAACAAATGCAGCAACAACACATTCCTTCTCAGTTTAGAGATTCCATTCTTCTCCATTTTAAAATGTTACTACCACATTTATTATCTACACAAAGTTGCATGGCCATATTCAACAACACTGTATTGGCAACTGACTTTCTGAAGTAGAGTCAGTAAGATGTCTCAGGGGCAGAATGTCTATTTCTAATACACTGAACTCTGTAAAGTCTAAGAAACTAACAAGACAGACTTACATGTGCATAAATATCCTAGTTTAAGGCTTCTCTTTAGTATTAAAGTGTTGTTTGTCTTGGCCGCAAGGAGAGAAACTGTATGGGTTTGGTGTACTCTACAGAAAAGTCAACATTAGTAAAGGGAACATTGTAACAGGTGACAGCTTTTCATTTTAAGGAGAAAGAGCATCACACAGTGCTTGAGTTTTTCCTTCCTGTTATGCCACCAAAAGCAGCAAACTGGTGCCTGAGAAGACGCTGTTCTTCCAACATGTAGAAAGGTAAAAGGTGCATTTCCTGCTTCATAAAGAGAGGCAAAGGTATATGAAGAAGGTTGTTAAAAAAACCAGGAGGGCTTAGGTTTGGGTTGTTTTTTTTCCTCACTCCAGTAACTGCTACACTTGTAAGTCAGTAAAATACACTTGCAGGAGGCCAGAGAAGCTGCTTCCTAATCACCTCAAAAAAAGTGGGTCAAGTAATTTATTAGCAGTGGACATATTCAGGAAAAAAAAGAAAAAGGAAAAGGTGGTTTAGAGACCTAATGTAATACCAATCTTTGCAAAGGTTAAAAGCATCCAAGCTGCTGTCCTGCTTATACTGTATTAGAACATAATGTGATTTTGTGGTTGCAGAGTTATAAATAAAATACCATCATTTGGGAAATATGGGGGGCAGGGGGTGTTTTGGGGTTTTTTGGTTTGTATGTTTGGGGTACCTCCCCCAGATCTGCTTTTATACACAGTTAATCCAACACATAGACAGGAATCACTGAGCTGGGACTTACTCAGTACGTGTAAAACAAGAAACCAGGAGATGTGAGACAATGCGTTAAGGGGAACGGAATTATTCTTAAAAGACACTATTCAGAAAATAGCATAAGACAGACATTTAAAGGAGCTTTACAAACCAATGAGCACTTGGTCACAGGCTAAAAATCCAGCAGCTGTGAGGCAAACTGATGTTGCAGAACAAAATTAAGTTATTACTGTGTTCTAGAAGTAATTTATAGATCTGTAGTTCATCCATTACACAGAAAACAATCAGGGCAGAACAGATAACCAAAAAGCAGTGGTACCAGTCACACAGATTCTCTTGACCTGATCTGGTTGTACAATGCAGCAAAAAGGCTAGTTCCTTTTCTTTCTGAAGTAGCAGCTCAGACTTGACGCTTTGTGCTGCATACTCATGGTGTTTTAGCAGATGGGAACTTCTACCTCTACGTTTCAGGTACCTATCACATGCCAATAGGTATGTATTTGAAATAAATACTAGCATATTCCTCAAAATTAAGTGGAGGATTAAGTGGAGGAAAACACTAAAAAAGTGTTAAGAATTTGGTAACAAATACTTGGGAACACTCAAAACCAGAAGTGTTACCCTCAAAGTTCTAATGTGCAAAGGATCTCAAGGAAAGTTTACAAGCTTTATGAATAGGAAGACCAAGGGCCTTTCTGTGTTTGGCAGACACTAATAAAAAAGTAATATTCATGCTTAGTGCTACAAAGTTTGTGACAAACACAGATCAAGTCAGCCAGGAATCTCCAACAACAGAGATGATCTACTGAAGGCAGAACTAAGGCAAAGCAAATAAGACATGAGATTTAAGAAACTATAAACTTTTAGCATTTCTCACTTCTCCAGGAAGGTGAATCAGAGGAACAGAAGTCACATATTTCATTTACATGAGATGTATGTTTGAGAGTTATACCCTTAGAAGGCTAGAAGCGGTTTGGTTAGACTATTTCAAAAGGCATACTAGTGTAACACAGTCTTCTCTTATCTAATTGCTTTTAATCTTAAGCTCAGTTAAAAGCATCTCCGGTTCAAAAAAACCCCAAAACAACGGAATCCCAAACATATTGCATCTGTGTGTCTCAAAAGTTTGACACAGTTACTGCTCTTTAGTACCCAATACGACACAGTGAACAGAGAGTCCTCTCTGGGTATTGTTATACTTGCACTGCATCTATCAGCTAGGGTTTTTTTTCAGTTATATATATAAAATATATTATTTATAGTCAATTTTCAGTGAGTAGTCCCAGAAATACTTGACTTACTCCTACCAATAAAAAAATAAGTTAAATGAAAAATTAAGAACAAAATTTTTTGTTAAGACCAAAAGCAAACAAAGCTTGTAACTCAATTTAGTTAAAACAACTGTAAACAGCAGCATTTTTGTAATATCACTAAGTTGGGAGAGTTGTATCTAAAAAAAAAAAACCACACAAACCTGCTCTAACAAGGAACTAGTGTTCTGCCTTGCAAACATCTGTGTTAAATCCATGTAGAATTTGTAAACAAGGCCTTTAGAAGTAAAGGCAAAGATATTTTCCTTTATTACAGTATTTAAAGGCTATCACTTAAGCGTTTGGTTTCTTTTATAGGTTGTAATTTATATAATAAAAACAAGTATTTGTACAAAGATGCAGTTTCTTTTTAAAAAAGGAGATCAGTTGAGTGTTTCATACTTTAATATATAAACCAAAACATATGAAAGCTATAAAAACATTAATGTGTGCCATGTATTAAACATGTAGCCTTGTATTTTAATGCTTACATGTGTAGATTAAAAAAATTAACACAGTGGAAATTTTACTTTCAATTACCATAAACAGACCAAACTACAGAGTAGAAACACATAATTTCTGAAACTTGACAATTAGCATCACTTACTCTGTCAAACATCAGCTGGGCTTCAAGTTGTACACCATAAGCATAAGCTAACATTCTACCAATGGAAGCATTACAAATGCGTTAAGAGAAAATACTGCCAGTAAATGAATGTCTTAGTCTATTTTTTTTTTGTTTAGTAATTTATTTATTTTTTTTAAAAGACAGTTTGAATTGGTTTTACGGGGGTGGGTTTTTTTGCTGTTCTGCTATCAAACGTCTTCTTTAAAACTGTTCTGTGAACAATACAGTCACATTACAATTAAACAAAGAGACAAATAATAACAGACCAGCTGCTTTTTACATTTTAATAATTGTAATTCCCCAATGCTGTTCTTCCATTCTGCATAGGGAAATTGTTTTATTTGGCACATTAAGGATAAAAAAAGTCAAAAACTGAACCACAGTTTACAAACCTCCAATTTTAAGTTAGTAGTTATAAAGAAGAAAGCCAGACATCAACGTCATGGCAAAATTAAACACAAAAAACCCCACACACAACATAGGGAAAAGGCTTTCCAATGATCAATATCATCAGAGCCTTCTAGCTGAAACAAAAGACATATATTATTGTTCAAACCATAATCGGATTGTTAGGAATCTTACCTCAAGTCCTATTGTGCTCTTACAGACTGTAAATCCTCACTAAATGGCAAGGAGGCTTTAATGAACACATTTCACATTGTATAATTTTTTCTTAATCTCAAGTTTTAATGCAGATACTTAAAGATCTGTAAAGTCCTGTAAACTCTGGCTGCTTTCCAGTAGTCTGTACCAATTGCTTCTTAGGCAGCACTTTGTTTCATTTCAAGTAGTGTTTCACACTGTGGTATCTCCAAAGTCCTTGTTCCAGCGAATATATGCTTCCAGGGTCTGAGGGCTCAAACTGCGCTTTATCTTCTTCAAAGACTCAGTGAAATCCGATAGTTTGATATTTCTCATCTAAACAAAAAGTGAAAGACATCAGGATCACAAGTGCTTTTGTACTTCAGTTTTTTCAAGAAGTACTTCAGTATGCACTTTTAACAAAGCATATTCTATGACTCCTTCATCTTGATAGAAGAAAGACATTTTTTACAGTGAGAACAGTCATCCACTGGAAGGGCCTCCCCAGGGACATGGTAGAGTCCCCATCACTGGAGGTTTTAAAGATGTGGTTGGGAGGGTGCTAGATAATCTCATCTATGTTCCCTTTCACACGAAAGGTTGGAACCGATGATCTTTCAAGGTCCTTTCCAACTTGGGCTGTTCTATGATTCTATGACCTGATGCAAGAGTCTTTTAACTTAAGACTATCAGTATTTGCTGGTTGTAAAAACTTCTGGTAATCATGCCTGCCTTGTTATTTAGTAGCCCATGAGATTGTGTTATTTCTTCGTATTTCACTAGGTGGTGCAAGCTGGTGCATACGAGAGCACAGAACTGAGTAAAGAGTAAGACATGGGATTTTTTAAACACATTGATGGCATACCTCTGCATAGCAGGAGAATAAGGTGCTGAAAGCTTAAGCACAGCTGTATTCAGACCGTAGTATGCTGTCAGCCATCCAACCTCTCTGATTCAACACATGCTTTTCAGTTGTTTGCTGAGGACATGATTGTAAGCAGACATTTCCCATATAAAGTAACACTCAGACATGATGGGAAATAACCAAAGCGTGTGGAACAAGCAGTCTCATTACTAAAGGAATATTAACATTACAATTGGAGAAGATTCCCCATGTTTCTTTGGGACTAGTGTTTATAGGCTATTGGAGGTAAACTTGCATTCAAAACAAATTCTCACAGATGTTCCCATCTTCCTGCAACAAATCCTTTCAGCTTATCATAGCCTTAGCCATGATCTAAGGAAAGAAAAAGGGGACAGAAAAGCAGAACAGAAAGCAACAGGGGAATTAAGTTTTGCTTCATTTTCCCCTAAATAACTGTGGTTTGCACACACATTTGAACAGAAACTCTGACATGCAGGACCAACCTCTTCCTTTTATTTTCATCTTTACAGATGCAATTTCTGATGAGGAATTTAATCTATTTTTTGTTTCTTTATGATGGTCCACGTGAATGAATGTAAGTATTATACATATACACAAACAAATCTGTTTTAAAATCCCTCAGAGGTTCTTCCTAAGATGACTTGCTGTATGTATAGGGGGAGGGAAGGGGTGGTGGAAATAAAATAAATCATTTAACATAATACTTCTGGGAATGTTTTGAGGGAGTAACACTGCAAGAAAATAAAAGCCAGGCTTCTGGCATCATCTGATAGGTTGATCTGATCAACTGATCAAGTTGCAGTTTGGTGTGAAGGAAAAGATAGGACAGTCAGCTGAAACTAAGACCAGGAGAGACTTACTGCTGGAAGAAGTGCTCTTAAGCCTGATAACCAACAAGCTACACAAAGAACTTCAGACATCTGATGTTTTCTTCTCATTTGAGAGAAAGAAAATGTCTTCTCTTGACATTTGAGATTTTCTTCTCAATCACTATTTGTAAAGAATTTTCTTAAATGAAAAAGTACTAAAAAAGGGTAATACCCCCCCAAATTATGCTAGGAATTTTGTATGATACTATGTGTAAATAAAGGGACCTTAAAAGTTTCTCGTGAGCATCCATTCTATTCAAAGGGGAAAATACAACTGCTAGAATAGCATACCTCACTGGCAGACATGTTCTTCACTTGCTCTGGTTTTAATTCTGTAAAAATAAAGGAAGATCAGCGAGTTTCATAGGAAAACTTTCATCACTTCTGACAACTAGAGCATGTTAAAAGCACTTTTTATTCTGAAAAAAACCCACAGCTAAAAATTATATATCCCTACCTCAACATGATCTCCTGTACAGAAAGGTACATGGTGTTTTTACCTCCTTTTTCCCCATTTATCAGCTCCTCAACGAGGCTGCTCGCACACTCAATCACTGCAGATACAGTACGAAGTGGTAGCAGAACTACTTCTTTATTCCTAAAGTGTGGGGAACAGCACACAAGTGCAACAGAGCTGCCTTCCCCCATATATTACTCCTGGTACCTACAACCCCCATGACCCTCAAACATGCACAATTTTCAGGAAACAGAAAGGTACTGTCAGTCAAGAATACAGAAATAAAATCAGGCAGGGCACATCGGAATGCTTCTTGCCCTATGCAGTACTGGTGGGATGTAGGCATTACTGTATCCTTCACCTTTTGGCATTTTTTTTCCACTTGCAATACTGTTACGGTATCGACATAATACAGCAAATTTTTTTTCTTTGTGGGTGCAAGAAAAAGAATCTAGGCAGGACTGGCAAAGCTGACATTAAAAAACATTTTAAAAAATAAATTGTTTTATACGGAAGCCAGGAGCAGGTGGAAGAAATAGGCTGCACAAGATTTCATGGTCTCTTCTCAAATAGACTTGCATGTGAAGTGATTTGTCAGCAAAGTAAAGCCTGCATACCTAAATACATACATTATTAATTCAACCACTCTGAAGTCACATATTCATAGTCTTAGGAGACATGATGTCTCTTGTGAGAGCTATTTAATGCAGCGCTGTTTCCCAGTTATTATGCAAGATTTTGGAAGATGTGCCTTGCAATCTCAACAGCTGAAAGTAAGTGGGTAAAAACCCATTAATTTGCAGCAGCTGCTTTCAAAGAGATAGTGCACTGGCAAAACTGCGTGCTACAGGATTTTTGACTCAATTAAAAAAAATAATAAAACACACCCACAAAACATGCACAGACCTCTCCTCCCCATATATCATTTAAGAGAGTTGCAACAACTTTTATTTACACATAATAGGCTGATATTACAGAACATTTCTGCTCTGGCTGCCCTTCTGTCCTACCTCTGTCAGGTAGGACAAGATATTTCTGCAAACAGGAAATTAACATCAAATCGTCACAATCTTTTCTTCACAAAATCCCACTACTGATCCCCACTAAACAAAATCATCCCCTTCATATGTGGCTACTGGACACATAATGACCAGCTAGTGAAAAGGAACAAAGAGGGGGGTGTTTGGGTTGGAACCTATTTTTATTTTTTAGAAAGAAGTATTCACTTTTCATTAAAATTGTATTTTTTCACAATTGGAAATGTCAGAGGAAGAAAAATTATAGGTAAACTACTTGAGTCACAACTGTCACTTGGATCACAATTCAACATTAAGAAGATTTAAATATAAAGCAGCTATGCTATTCAAACCATATCTAAAAAAAAAACCCAAACACAAAATTACTTCTGTTTCAGTATTTCCTTCCTTTAGACTTGAAAGAGATCTGCCCACTTTGTAAGAAAAGTAATGCAGGCAAAGACCACTATTCAAATAATAATTTAGATACAACAGAACTGACAGAAGCTTAGGAAAGATGCACTAGTTAAAAATCCCACAAATCCATGAAAAATAATTCCCCCTGCTTTCCTCATAGGACACAAAAATTGTCTGTTTTGCATGGTGAGCTACTGAGGGTTTTTTGCATATGGCAAATCTTAAAAAGATGTTATGAGCGACAGACCAAAATCCAATCTAAAATGCTTAATTTTAGAAGTTTAAGAGTTATAAAGATGTAGGAAAATATAATATCTCTAATATCAAGGGCACTGAGTTTTTCAAAACCTAAATAAAAAGCTATGCAGCTTACCTCGAATAGGGCCCAGTGCTGCATCCTTTGCTAATGCGGTTAAATCACTTCCAGAGTATCCATCTGTCATTCTTTGTCAAAGGAAAAAGCAGGGGAAAGGAGGAAGAAAAAGACAACTCAAAACGTGCTTCAAACCATATCAATTTAATTGCAGATGATTAAAATGTTACTTAGTCAGAAGTAGTATTATTTTGATGTTGTTTTGCAGTTTTATAAATCAGAAGTGCATTCAATGTAAATGACCTGTATTTAAAGTCATTCCCACATTAAAGTACAGATATTCAAGTCACAAGTAACACGTGAGGAAAAGCAAAAAGAGCAACCAGCTTGGATTTGTAAATGAAAACTAATCCCAAGCACATTTACTATTCCTGTTGCAAGAATGCCCTGCCACTAGTTTGTCATCATTTTAGTTTTATCTTCATCTGCAACAAAACTAAACTGTCCTGTACTCTTGCGACCTGATCAATACAATGAGAACCCAATACCACACACATTGATCGTGATTTGATCACTTGACCAGTTTTCTGACTAAAACTATGTGCACTTTTACTTGACATCAGAGCCAGGCAAAGGGCAAAAGCAGGCATTACTAAAAATCTAACAGTGGTATTTGGCTTTGAAAATAAGTGGTAGTTTTACAATATGCCCTTAATGAAAAGCCATGGTAGTAGCTGATGAGTGGGTTCCAGGAACTACAAAATTCTACTCATTCAGACGAGTAAATACAAATCTGAAAAGCAGCACCACTTTGCTTAGCAAGTTATAGTACAGACAGCATTATTTCTGGTGGAAGACATTTTTCAGTGTCAGAAGGTTCGGTAACAGGTAGACTATACCCTCAAAGTACTCTGCAAGCTTCTCAGCAATCGGAATTCACAGCCTGTATTTTAGCAGAGTACTGAAAAAGCCTCCTATAGTTTAACACATGGAAAATGATCTCTAGCACAGCTAAGTCTGACTCAGCAACTGATTCCAACGTCAAAGCCTAAACCTGGAACTGCTAATGACTGAGAACCAATTGAGGGGCTTGAGATGGCTGCAGCAGCCTGAGCCACAGCCTCAGTGGTTCAGGCAGAAGCCTGAACACTTTACACATTTAGCTTCAAGTAAGAATTATAACTAAGCTTGGAAGCTAAATGCATTGGACAGGTCCTTATTCAGAAAGAAACAGGTTCTCTAAGTGTGTCTTGCACACACTTCCCATTGATGCGGGAAATAATATAGTGTAAATATGCAAGTATTCTGTAAGTAAACTGAAAGGAAGATAAACCATGTTATCTACTGGGGTTTGTTTGTTTGTTTTATTATAAGACTGACAGACATACAGATCACCCAAATCCTCAGAACCACAAGGGGGAAAAAAAAAGGAAAAAACCAACAAACCAAGGACTCAGTCTCTATGGGAGCTTTTCCAAAATTAGACTTAATTTCTAAGTTAACCAATTAAATGCTTTGCAGATTAAAGGTCTCCACTGAACCAGGAAGCCACCAATATATACTGCCAACACAAGTGAAAATTAGTAAGGGTTAATGAAAGAAAAATTTAAAACCAGAAAAACCCCAGCCAGCTTGTACAGCAGTGGCTGGCTGCAGCAGCAACAGCTTCACAGCTCAGTCTTCTGGAGATCATTAATTCTGTTACAGTTTGTAGAAAAAGTTGCAGAGGAGTGAAGGAACACAAAATCATGGAGGAGGTTAAATACCTATCTGTTTCGAAATAAAGAAACATGGCAGATGAAGCAAGGCAGGATCCTCAACTCATATTTTCACTAAACCCTTTAAAAAAAAAGTGTACTTAAGTTGCAGTTGTAATTTGGCTCACAAATTTGCAGTTAGAATCCAAGACATTGTATCCTTCCTCTCATTTGTTATTACTGCAGCCTAAATACGGCCTGAGCTAGCATCCTTCAAGTACAAAGAGAATTTATTCAGTTGGGTAATACATCAGATTTTTGTAATGCTACTAAGAGGTTGACAACTACTACATCTAAGACTGTACTCACCTCCTGTGTACTACCACAAACACAGACTGAAGTACACCCACTGGCATATTTTTGGTATCCCATGCTCTGTTTTCATTCCTTCCTGCCCTAGGTGCTCTACCTGCTTTTCAGTCGAACGTCTTTCACACCCATAACATTTAATTTCTGAGGGTGACAAATAGCAGTATCATATCAATCTTAATGATGAAAGTATTTTCATAATAGGAAGGGCATTTAACCTACATTTTCCCAATCAAATATGAAAAGAATCTAAAATTATCCAGTGCTTGCTCTGCTATGTTTGCAATACCTTCAACACACCTAGCAATGGACAAGCAAAGTTGCTTTTGATTTGAAATGCATGCCAAGTGCAAAACTGGTACTGCCTTTTCGCATCAAGGAGGAGAGCTGGACTGCCTGGGGTCTGGGTGGAGAAAAGCATCCCCCTCCCTCCTCCTCAGAAAGAAATGCACTGATGAGCATGTTTCAACAACAGAAACCCAGCCAGGTAGTGTGGGGAAAAAACAAGCAGATTATATATAAGCATATATAAAAACACTTTCATACAGCCTGACCAGAGACCATCTTCCCAAAACACATGCAATTTATTCTCATCAAGTGTTGTCACTCTCTGATGATTTACATTTGTTACATTTTGAATTAATAAACAGTCTGAAGGAATGCAGTAGATGTGTATATTTAGTATAGTTACAAAATACTTACCTAGCTAGTTGTGCTAACTCTTTTTGGGTCAATGGACTTCCTTGCTTGCTTAGAAGATTTTTTAGCAAAATCAATCTTGTCTGAAAAGATGATACATTTATCAGATGTAAAAACTCATTTTCACATTACACTTAAAATTCTGTTGCAACAACAAAACTACGTGTTTGTCAGGTCAGCTTTTGTGCTTCACTAGTTTAAACTTGCCTATAGTGCTTTTGTGATTAGACTGTACACTATCATCTCTTCAGGGGAAGAGAGAGGAATTTTGTAATGAGATCAGGCATCAAACTACTTCTAAAGAGGCACTAAAGAAGAATAATACATTAGAATCCTCATCAAAAGCCCTAACCTGCTGTTGAGCTGAAAAAGATTAAAAGAAAGCTACTTCCATCTTTTGCAATAAACACTCTTATCCAACCAACCAAAATGTGCTCCTGCAAGCCCTACTTCAGACTTGTCCATGCCTGCCAGTACATAAGCAACACCTCACTAGCCAAGAAATAGTGAATAGCTGCTACCAGATTTGCTACTAGCACATGTAAAACAAATGCAACAACTTCAGATAGTCACCAGAATTAAAAGCACAGTGTATACAACCAAGCTGGGCCAGAAGTTAATTCACAGAATTGTAATAATCCACTATGGCAAGATAAGAATACTCCATGAAATATATGTTATTCTCTTTCATAGAATTCATCCTAAGTTGAAGAAAATTCATGGAAATGCATTTTGGGCCCCTCACTACAAGAAGGATATTGAGGTGCTCCAGCATGTCTAAAGAAGGGCAACGAAGCTGGTGAGGGGGCTGGAGCACAAGTCTTATGAGGAGCGGCTGAGGGAACTGGGGTTGTCCAGTCTAGAGAAGAGGAGGCTGAGAGGAGACGTTATCGCTCTCTACAACTACCTGAAAGGGGATTGTGGTGACATGGGTGTTGGTCTCCTCTCCCAAGTAACTAGTGATAGGACAAGAGGAAATGGCCTCAAGTTGCACCAGGGGAGGTTTAGATTAGATATTACAAAAAATTTGTTCACCGGGAGAGTGGTCAAGCATTGGAACAGGCTACCCAGGGAGGTGGTGGAGTCGCCATCTCTGGAGGTGTTCAAAAAACGTGTGGATGTGGCGCTTTGGGACATGGTTTAGGGGGCATGGTGGTGTTGGGTTAACAGTTGGACTTTATGATCTTGAAGGTCTTTTCCAACTTTAATGATTCTGTGTGTGTGAAATCAATACTTACTTCCTCATTTGGTAAAGACACATATACCCGTTTGGTGAATCGTCTAGGGAAAAAAAAGAAACACACAACATGTGTACATATATAGACACACACTTTTATAAAACTTTCTAGTGCATACAGATCTAGCACTTGGTTTGATAAATGTCAAAATTCCACTTCATCAAATTCTAGGGAGTAGAACCACAGATTAAAACAGACAAATAAAAACCAAAGAACATGCATGAGCCACTGGTGTCACCTTACTCTTATTGAAGTTATGAAACTCTTCCCAGACAGGAAACACTCTAAAGGTAGAAATATCACTGAGTACCAACAACAAAATGAAGCATCTCTTCACTGTACACAAAATGTCTTTGGAATTATTAAAAATGTGTTTTATTTGTTCAGACAGTGCTCACATGCCTATTTTCCTGAATCAAGGATGAAAAGAGAAGCAAGTATGAGAACTTGTAGCAAAAAATTCCTAAGGCAAATCTACAGCAAGATCTGTAATTGCATGGGATATTCACAAAGCAGAAATACTGGATTTCACTGGCCAAATTTCTTCCTTTGTCCTGCCATTAAGATCCAAAGAATAAAAAAAACAATATATAAGATAAAAGAGTCTTATAAAATGCTGACTTGGTCTCAACAGACACTGCTATTTAAGACCATTCCAAGGCTGTCATGCTTGTGCAGATGTATCCCAAGAGAGAAAAGACAGGCACCTCTTTGAGAAGTTAAATAACTTAACCTTGCCAAACAACTTTTGCTGCTTGGTGTCTTCATTGTTTTACGTTTCAGACTAAGTAGCAAAACCTGCTGTTCATAGTGAACATCATATTATTGTATTCAAACAAAGGAAGAGAAAATGTGGTACCTGAGAACAGCATCATCAAGCTCCTGTGGCCTGTTTGTTGCTCCCATCACAAGTATTCTGTCCTCTCCAGAAGACTGCACCTATATAATGTAGGAAGGCAAGCCAGCTTTCAGTTTACATCAAGTAGTAATACAACAAAGCCAGTCAGAGACTTGCTGTGCATTCAGCATACTGATGGGATCCTACTGTGTATGCTTTTTATTAATGCAGTTAGCTTTGCATTTATCTAAAGAATGTTTTAAAGTCAAACTAGGAAAAAGTAAAAATTAAAAAAACAAAACAAACACCCCCCAAAAAAAACCTGAAACAAAACAAAACAAAACAAAAGGAATGTAAACACAAGACAATATGCCCAAGTTACGTTCCTTGAAGAGAGTCTTGCAAGAGCACAAATGTTGCTAAGCAATTACCAATTACAATGCTGGAGAAAACCAAGACTACACAAATCACTCAGAAGTTTAGTCATCCAGAAATAATTATGTTTAAAAAGCCAGAGGCTTTCTGCTGTTGTGGGTTTCAACACCAAACATTGTTTTGAAGCCTACAGAGAAAGAGGGAATCAAAACTTTGGACTAAGGTATAGCCAGAACCACAAAATCAGATCAGAGATTTATCTAATATTTGTCTTGCAAGAAGCTAGTAATAAAACTTAGAAGCTACTCAATAGCACAAAGACACAGTAATTCTGCTCCCCCTGCCGCAATCACTGAATTGCAAGACTTTATTTTATTCCTGAGAATATGGAGACTTACAGCTTCTAGCTTTCAGAGAAAACATCTGGGTATCACAGACGTGTTATTATTTACCTAGTGTCCAAGTAGACTTAAGTCCATTGCTGCCTTAGTAAGTCCAAGAAGTTCCACAAAAATCTTGTATAACATATTTACACCGTGATCCAAAGTTTACGAACTTGCTAATTGTGTTTACCTTTCCCTTTTCCATTTTAAGGGAAAAGTGTGTGTATAATAATTTCTGCATATCATTGTCACACTCCATTATTTGTCCTGATTCATCTCACTTCAGGCAAGTTTTTCCTGATCTCATCTCTCTATACAGTTATCTTCTCCTTCAATACCTCATTACTATTTGCCTCACCATTGTAGCCATATTCCAGTGTGGTAGTGGAATATAAACTACAAAAAACAGCACTGTGTGGCACACAAATATTCTGATGTTAATATGTTCCTGCCCCCATACACAACTATGAAAGCCAGTTCCTTTTCCTGGGTGTTACATATCCTGTCATCTCTAGGTCATGATGCCAAGAAAAAATTCCTAGCTCAATAAAAAGCATACTAACACAGAAATGAATCCTTCCGACGTGTCAGAGCTGTGTATACCTGTGATCTGAACTAGTCCATTTGAAATCCTCATTCCCCAAGTCTCACCTTACTCCTTTACAGTGCATGCTTTTGTGACACATATCCCTTAAAAACCAAAAAGGCACTACTTAAGTCATTTAGTCATCTCTTACTTTGCCAGAATGACGAGATGCCCTTCACCACAACATGCAGTTGCAAACAAGGATTCAACTCTGCCTAACCCTCTAGTGTCCCTCTTGCTCTGTAAGAATATTTTTTTCTCACACTCCTTTTTTATTGCCATTTGTTATACCTTCTTCTCTGTCCTTTGTCTTTCAACCTGTTATTTCAGCTCATCTCCAGTTTGCTATCTTTCACACCGACTGAATTTTCCAGGATACTACCATAAGCAGCTGAAAAACTAACAGCAATAAAAATGCTGTTTGCCAACCAAGAAGGATGGATGATGGGGGACATGACATGACACACGGACAGACAGAGCTAAGCCCCAGCAGCCAAATCCTATTTGCTTGTGTAGCTTGTGCTGGCACCCACGACATTAGCCAATTCAGCTAAATCAAACAATACGTAAGAATAAATACTTACACCATCAAATTCTATTAAAAATTCTGTTTTTAGACGCCTGCTAGCATCATGTTCACCTTCTCGTCTTTCACACAAAAGGCTATCAACTTCATCTGAAAAACAAAGAAATACATATTAATTAAACATACAACATTAAAGTCTTCATATTTGCCTAAGTTCTTTTGCTAATATAGGGCTCCAGTGAGAGATCAGATCTTTATTCCTTAGGAGACAGACAGATCTTAGTAAAGTTAAAAAGCCTGTATAGTTTTCTGGTTTAATCATGCTACTATGTCTTGTCCTTTGAATATGCAACACCAACGACAGATGCAAGAAAAAAAAAAAATCCTGCTGGATAACAAACTGCAACTCAGGACACGCAAAACCCATTTCCATGTTTGAAGTTTAATATATAAATGAACTTACTCTGTAAAGGTGGTATAGCATGCACGTTTTTGAGGGCATTTCTTCCCACTATTAACATCAATTAAATAACAGTAATCTAGCATGCTCTGCATGGAACTACTGATTACCCAATATGTCATACCTTGCTCTACACTGCAGAATTACCTAAAGAAGTTTACCTGATTATTCCAATTCGAAAAGTCAAGATGTTTAAGAAAATATATGAAAGTCAACAACATTTAAGGTCTTACCAATAAAAATTATAGAAGGCTGAAGTTCTCTGGCTACTGCAAATAGAGCACGCACCAGTTTCTCCCCTTCACCCACCTAAAACAACAATAAACTGGTTTTGGAGGGCATTTAGAAAGCGTTTATTATAAGAGAGCTAACAAAAAAGACCTACAGAAAAATCTTGCTGACAACTAACACAGTCCATTCATACGCGCTCAGATTATCACTAGTTCAGCATTACATACAGCAGCACTGTTTCCACCTTAAGAGAAATACTACAACTTCACTTACAATCACAACTGAGATGTCAAGAGACTTTGGCACCTAAATTATCAGAGTGAAAAAGAGCTGGGACCTACTTCATTTACTTTCTAAAGGAGAAGAGAAAACCCACAACCACTCATCTACATGACAGCCAGGGTCATCCTGAACTGCAAAAGCCTTTGACATTGGGTTATCACAAGCACAAACCAAAATTTTCACTTCACAAGTCATTTTTCTAAAACTTTATGTTCACTGTAGGCTAACAGTTCACAAAGGACTCATCAGAAGTCTCTGGTCTTCTTAAGCCCCAATTACGGCCTGTGTGTTTTCAGATTAATATAATTTACAGCTGTTACTTACGTATTTGGAAGTTAGGCTCGCTGCACTTATATTAAAGAAAGTGGCATTTGATTCTGCAGCAACTGCTTTGGCCTAGGAAAGGGGAAAAAAAACAAAACAACATACTTTTAAAAACATCATACTGAAGATACCTCTCTGCTTCTGTAGCTAGCACTCATGGCCTGATTGATGATTTTGAAAACTCCTATTCTTTCAAAGGGAACACCTTTTAGATGCTACTGAAAACTTCTGTACAGGCCACTTAAAAATAGGAATGGATAAGCAGTCGAACTACTAGAGAAGTTTCCAAACTCCTTTAGACTTCTCTACGCACATCATCTCCATACCCAACTACAATTTGTTTACTGAAAAATACAAGTCTCCAGCTCTTTTCAATGCATCCTGAGTAGACATCTGACACAGTTTTAACTAATTTTGGGTGGTAATTTAGGGCAGCAGTTGGATCAAATCACATTTTTAAAAAAATAACCCTGCATAGCCAGGGAATCATGTCTTGAATAAGGTCAAACTGTTAAGGAAGAGGATACTCTGTATGAGCATTCTCTTTCCTCTGAAAACAGTTTTTTTGTAGATACATTAAAAAAACCCCAAACATACCAGCTTCACTATCAGCAAAGGGAGCATGTAAATGCAGCCCCGCCATGTGATGCGGGATGATGTGCCTGGCCTGGCTGATGCACAGGCATTTCCCAACAGTTCCTGAACCCAGCACATAAGGCTGAGAAAACAAGCAGCAACCAGACAGTTCCACACTACTTATGCTCCTTGCATAGCAGTGCAGAAGGCAGACAACCCTCTTTCTTGCTACTGTGCTCCTTCCTCATCTCCAAAATGCACTTCTAGTATATTTATTAACCACTGCTGTACACAATTAACCATGTTACTATTACTCTCTCTGAAAACGAAATCTGGACTTGCTAGTTTAAATTGTAAAATATTACTTGTGACATTGAAGAAAATTAAAGAGAGAACACTTTAGCAATTCTCTCTCCCATAAAATCCAGAGTTAAGAACAATTTTGCATTTCTGTACCAAATTGACACTGTCACACATATCCCGGAAGAATACACAGTTTATCACTACAACACCTGAACCAAAAGCCACCCCTCACAGTTACATTTTAAGCTGACCAACTCATGCATGAAGTATTTTCCTCACCAACATTGTCTTCCCATTTCCTGGTGGGCCGAACAGCAATAAACCACGTGCAGGAGCTCTAAGTCCTGTAAATAGCTGAGAAGTACATCATCATAAGTTACCTTCAAAGGCTTAAAAGAAAATACTGATTTACGTTTGTAAGAAAAGGTTTTAAGATTGAGGAATGGCTCACTGGCTAGCACTGTTAGCAACAGTAGCAGTGCTACAACAGTACAGGTTTTTAGAGAACTACACTCTGTTACTAATGTGAACTAATGCAGGTTACTTTTTCCCACACAGCAGTTAAATTACATCATGATCATTCTGAGCATAGAGACACTGAAAGGAGTACAAAGGGCAGTAACATATTCCACAAGACAGACCAGCCTAATGAGTTCAAAGCACCAATTGCATTTAAAAAGGGGGGAATACAGGTGTGTTAGTAGGAGAGTTAAAGCAATGTTCCTACTAACTCCATATGAAGAACCTCTTCATCTTTCTCTTTTTTTATTAAATGAAACTTGAGAAGACAAGCTCTGACCGAAACTATTTAAAATATTACTTAACAACCACATACTTTCCCTAAATGCTACTGATAATAATCTCCTCCCTCTCACTTGGCACTGGATTCATCTTTCCTACACTGTAAAATTGCACCCACCACATGTAGCATCACAGCAAGCAGATCTACCAATTCTCATAGAGTACGAATGTCTTAGTCATTCCTGTAGCCTGTTTTCCCCAGCGCTTTGTCTTTACCACGTTCCTCAAGAGTTTGAGTTCCCTTCTTGGCCTCACACCCACCTCTCCATTCCAGCTTCCAGTAACTCCAACAATCAACCAAAAGGAATAGTAGGGAGTCTCATATATACAGACCATGCCTAAACACCACTGTCGGCAGGCATTCCTTTCCACAACACCTGTGATAACAAGTGGTTCCATTACCAGCGTAGTGATTCTAAGATGACCGATCAACATGCATTTTCTCTATTATTTCATCATTCACAGCATTTTGTTTCTGCTTGACTTTGCTCGATTACTCACAATAGTTGTCCAGCATGATCCTATTCACTAATACATACCACCTACATTATAAATGTATTGCAGTGTTTTAATCTGGATAACTACACTTCCTCAACTGTTTCTGCTTTCCATGCTGCACACCACCATGTGCATCTCCTGCTTGACTCCTTTTGTTTGGAATCATTCTGTGGGAGTCCCCTCATTTTAAAGATAGTCCATCCAGACCAAATCTACATCTCTCCGTCACCTTGATCATCACCTACACACTTCAGCTGCAACTACCATTTATCACTAAAACACACTAAGCTTTTAAAGTTTTTATTAACAGACTAATCATACTAAATGTGATATGAACTAATTGCTACTGTTTCATCAGCATTTTACTGATGAAATGGTTGCAGCCATGTCTCTAGTCAGTGTTTTCTGTTTATTCACCTCAACTCTTGCTCTCCTACAAAAATACCATTAATTGGCTTGTTTAAATACGAATTTGAGTTCAAAACTTCATTAACATTAAAACTGAAGTAGTATTTAATTGACTAAATACTCTCCTATAGTTGCCACACCTACCATGTTCACTTACAAGGAATAAAACCAACTTCTTTTCTTCCAAGGAACGTTTAAAAATTCGCAGCATTCTCTGTCCTTGTTATATCTCTGCCTACACCAAGGTCAAGCCCATTGCTAGCTACAGTAATACAAAGACAACCTTATTGAAAACACCAACTGTTAGGAAAAAAGTCGTAACTATGCCAAGCCTCACATCTCAAAGTCCCTCCCACCCAGCTCATTGTATTAGCATTATTGAACAACAAACTTAACATACTAAAGCACTCTAATAACAGACATGATATAATGACATTTTCCCTCTGCATAAGAATACCAGAGCATGCATATTTGATGCCAAAGCTTTGTTTTCCGCAAGGCTAGTATTCCTATGATGCTATGCCAGGTTTAGGGTTTCTCGCCCATGACACTTCAAAACCAGAAACTGCATTAAAAGGAAAGAGCAACTCCCGTCACCTGTCAATATGACAAGAGAGGCCCACAAGCAAACAACAAAGAACAAACAGCAATTTTGCTTGAATAATCAGCACTGCAGTAAATCATTGCATGCAAATTCTGCAAGAGTGCATCAACTTTTTGCAAATCCAACTTTAGAACATGACCAATTTAATGTTTTTAAGTGGCTCAAAAATTTCCAGTATATAGACAAGACCTGAATCTATGCAATCACAGTAGTTGAGGTACAACCTATGATAAAATAAATTAAAAGCCTAAATAACCATTTTCCACTCAGCCAAGTAAAGAGGAAATCTGCTCTCAAATGTTACACACCTCAGTGTATTTGCTTCTTCACTACTACACTTCTTTGCATCCTCTCCTGCCACAAATAGACTATTAGAATGTCTAACCACCATCCACATAGAGAATATGACCACAATACCAATTTAATATTTTTCAAAACAGATAGTGTCATGATTTAATTTAGCTATACAAATCTCATCTGCTTCACTCTTCCAATTGTGGGCTTTGTCCTTTACATGTCCATGCAAGATTGGACACACAGCTGTAACTATCTGGATCTGTCAGCCTCACAGATTTTCAGGATTTTCTTTGGTTTGGGGTTTTTTTGGGTTTTTTTAGAGGGTTGTGGTTTTGGTTTTTGTGTGTGTGTGTGTGTGTGTTTTGTTTTGGTTTTTTTTTTAAGCTATTGCCTCAGTCACTTTCTCTAACATTGACTAACCAGAAGATGAGGAATTTCACGGTAGTATTTTAACACATAAATCTTCATTCTCCTTTTCCAAGACTGCTATCACCACACAGCTATCGATAGCAATTACAACCAGCAAAGACAGGATTCAAGAATCACCGCTTCATGTGTGAAGCACAATACATTTCTTTGTTTCTGTGACAAGAGTGACAACAAAACCCAGTTGCTTACCTCAGGTCTAAGAGAAGGAAGGATAACAATTTCTTGCAAAGCTTGTTTAGCCAGTTCCTGCCCTGCGATATCATCAAATTTGACAGCTGGCCCACTAACAAAGAAACGGAATACTAATTAGTCTAACAATGAGATACTCTTTTTCAGCTGCAGCTGACTAATTTATGCATTTGACTATTTACACAGAAACCTTTTGAGGAAATCTACAACTTATATTGCTAAACATCTAAAAAGATAAGCATTTCTGATTTGAATTTTCATTCTTTTGCCAAAGCAACAAAAACAAAAAACCACTCCCAAAAAACCACCCCCAAAAACCCACAACAAACAAAAATACTAATTTTTTTTTACTGTGATTCCAACTGGACCAAGACTGTACTGAACAAAAAACTTGTTTTCTGCACCGGAAAGCCTACTTTTCTCCAGACTTACCTATCAACAATTTCATTCAGGATAAGATTAGCAAGATTACTGTCCACATTTCTAAATATCTTCAAGTCTTTCTTTTTTCGAGGAGCAGTGGTAGGAGTAGAAGGCTTATTTGTTCTGCTATTTTTAGGAACAGCCTGGGGCGGGGGCAGAGAACAAACAAAAAAACCCAACTTGATACTTTTAAAGTATACGGTTAACAAAATCACTTTTACATTTCAGATGCTCCAGTAAAACCTAATGTGTTAAGACACATCAGATATTCTGATGCTGTATTTTGCTACAAATCATACTATCATATTCAGCCACAGGTAGCACAGCTTAGGCTCCAGTGGAGAGGGTTTTTTTGGTTTGTTTTGGCAATTTTTTTTTTAAAGATAATCTATTATATTTAACTATGGTATTTTCCCCCAGCATACTCTAGAAACAGAGCATCACAAATTGTTTCAGATTTTCAATACCTATAAGCAAGAATTTCTACTGCTGTCATACTTTGCTAACAGACCACTTAGAAGTCTTCATATTATAGCAGAAATAACGCTTAACCACATTTATGTTCTGTCCATTCTGCTCTTTATTCTACTTTACTGTGGAAGTAGCTGGGGGGAGATAAGGATGGAAAGGAAAGACGTGGGTCAAAAGAAATGTAGCATTTTTGTCTCTTTTGTATTTCAGTCACAATTGAACCATAATTTGCTTTTCAGTGTGATTGCAATACAACCTGTGCATGCATGCTTTGGAAGAGAAAAAATGTGTTGGGGGAAAAATCTGTAGTTTTGGAGTAAGATGTTTTTTTCCCCCGCTCCATCTTTTATGTACCGAGAGTAACATTTATTTTTCTCCTATATAAGCTTCCCTCAGTTTCCCATGCAATTTTCAAAACAAGTATTATCATTTATTACTGCAATCACAAATTCCATTTGCCCATGCAGCCACTCGATGCATCCCAATTTCTAAAACCCACTCTGTAGCCCAGCTCAAGAGGCTTGGCCAAAAAATTTAGGGGTTTAGGGTTTTTGTTCCCTCCTCCTCCCCACACCCCCGCCCTCCACCCCCAAAAGAACCACCTTTCTGATACAATACTACAATAAAAGCAGGAGATCCAAATTTGTTCTGAAATTTAAATTGTCTTGCCAAGTGTATACTGCTGTATTTATCCTTACTATACCTTATGAGTTGAAGCTGCAGGATTAGGTGCTGGTCTAGACACAGAAGTTGATATCCCACTGTAGCTAGGTGTTCTGTGGTGACCTGAAAGGCCTGTGGATCCAGTTTTTGCAACAGTTTTTGAACGAGGGAGGGAATTACTTGTGTGTGTTAAGGGATCCTTCTTTTTTGGAACCGCTCCACTTTCTATAAAGAAAACCAATCCCATGAGAACATTTTCAGCAGTCATACTTTCACCATCAATTCTAACTTGAAGAGGGTATTTTTGACACATATAATACGGTATTATAGAAGAATAATACAAGTTTTTAAAGAGGTTTAGTACTTTTAAGAGGATATTAACTCTCCTGAAGTTAAGTTTTGAATTTTAGCAGGTCTCAAAACCAACACTAGTTAGCCATCTTAGAAAAGCTGGAGACGGCTAAGTGCTATAACAAGGGAATAACACCACCTATTCCTTAAGGCAGAAGACAACAGAACACCAGCCAGAAGACTTTCCTTCCCAAGAACTCCTAAAAATAATCATTACAATAATCCCCAAATGTCAAGCCATTAGCATCAGAGCATTCATTCCTTAAGTAATATTAGCAGGCTAGTTACTTTGGATGCTAGCTAACACTATCTAGCACCTTCCACACAGAAGCTTCACCAAGGCACTTCAATTTGAGAAAATTAAAACAGTTATACCTGCAAGCAACTACCAGGAGCTTTTTCTTACAGCTTTGTTTCACTTCAGGAATCTCAAGGTGTATGTAAATTCTGAATGGGCAGCTCAAACAGCTTACCTTCCTATATTTAAAATTAAGTCTTAAAATATTACATTATATTATACCACAGAATTCAAACACCACCACATGTTCTGTTCACACTTACTCTAATTCACCTCCATGATTGAGCAGGAAGGTCTCAAATAGGTGACAGACAAAACTGAACATACTGGCCACAGGTGATTAAACTACAAAAGGCCGTTTTGGTGCAGCATAAGTGAAATAGCACTTGATTTCTACATTCTCCATATGGGATACATGATAAAATAAGGTTCCTTGGCACAGAAAAGGCAAGTGTAAAACATTAAAACAGAGACTAAGAGGTAAGAACGTGCTACAATGAGCACGCAGGTTGGTGAGGCTGGTTAATGATTAGAGCACAACATCAGATCAAGGTTTTTTTGTGGTGGGAACACAGTACTGGAAGCTGTCTAGTACAATACTGTTGTCTGCAGTGGAAACTGCCTTATTTTATATCCTTTTAAAAGGATTAAGGAGCCTTTTGATAAGAGAAATATGGCGTCAGATGTAAGAAAGCTCAAAATGGATTTCAGCTACAAGTTTCTTCACTAAGATTTTAGAAATCTGCAACTCAGTTTGGCTTGTTAGTCTTAAGCGATGGGCCCAAGAACTCTCATTTTTAAGGAAGTTAATAACTATATGAAGAATTTTTAATTTATAATATTGCAGTTCAGTGAAAAATACTTTAAGTAGAGAGGCTCATAATTTTGAATGTTATGTTTAAAAAATTCAAATAAGAATACTTCAGTGAAACAGTATAATGGAAGGATCAATTAATTACTGCCACGTTCTCAGCCTCTTTAAACATAAAAGTCTTGCATACTACCAAGAGCAAATCTTACATAGCCTGCAGTTATCCATGTGTTGAACTACTTGGCTAACAAGCTTGTAAAGCCTTTCTTCAGTGACAAATCTATCCCTTTTAAGAGTTACTGAGACTCTGCAGGGGTCATCATAAACAATGTAGATGTATTAATATACAAAAAACAAAGGAACTTGGAGAATCTAATTAACTACATTTACCTTTAAGATATTTCTGGTAGGGAAAAAAAACACACAACAAAAAAACTAAAACACCAAAAAACAAACCCAAAACAAAACTGGCTACTGACTAAATCACACACAGATCCAGAACTGGTTAAATTTACTTAGTCATTCCTGCACAGGAATTTCCCAGTCAAAAACTCTTCAAAATTAGGCATACTTAGTAACTTTCAAGTTCAAAAAGCAGTATATGAATCTATTAAAAAACCTAGTTACTCAACACTTTGGTCCAATTTAATGAAAAAGTGACACTCCTGTTGATTTTTTGCTTTTCCTTCAGCCTCATTTGCACGCTGTCAAAGTAAAACATGGGAAGGCTTCAAAAAGATAAAGTAGGTTTTTTCCATCTTCTTCACCCTAACATGTTGCTCAATTATCACCCTTTCCCAGAACTACCCCCATCTGTTGGGAACCACACACACACTGCAATTTTGAGTATCATAAAATTGCACAAGTAAGGACTATTTCAGGAAGCTGGAAATATATGGGCAGGGAAGGGAAAAGAGAAAGGTTTAAATAGAAATTACAATTTACTCTCGCTGTACCTCCAGGAATCAAGACCACTAAGTTGGCATATGTTCTGTGGTCAGTCCTAATGGGTAGCACAGAAAGAAGCATTAATCAACTACTCTTGAACACAGTTGTTCAGTGTCAACTCCAGAGGGAAACCTTGTTTTATATACAAATTTTCCCCACAGCAGCAAATAAAAATCATAGAATCATAGAATCTTTGGGTTGGAAGACACCTTTTAAGGCCATCTAGTCCAACCCCCCTGCAATGAGCAGGGACATCTTCAACTAGATCAGGTTGTTCAGAGCTCCATCCAACCTGGCCTTGAATGTGATCAAACTTTTCAGAATTACAGTTTATCTAAAGTTTATCTATTTCTAAAGGGTGAAGTGTTTAAGAGCACATGTATGTCTCCTGTCAGACTGACAGCCCTTATTATTACGTTATGTAAAATATGTATTTTGCTGTAACAAAAGCAAAACTCCCAAAGCATATTTCTTATCCATTTGTATTTGTCATCTGCTGAAAGATGGAAAATATGCTGCAAGTAAACTTAAAACCTTCGTAACATCTCCAGCAGCCTTTTGCCAAATGTTTCATCGTTCTGTAAAAAACTGTAAGGAAGTGCCTAAAACATATTCTAATCACAAAGACAGACCATAGTATTTTTTCAAGTGTATTTGAAACACTGAATAATTCAATTGTCTGCTTCATCTATAGTTATAGGATAGTAAAAGGGGCTTAGTCACTTTGAGTTTACTCTCTAATTCTTGACAATAGAACAATTTACGTCAAAGCTCCAAGCTAACGCCACTAGATCATAGAGAAGTAATAACTATCTGGTCCTGAAAGCATCCCTGCAATTTTAATCTGTGATCCAAATATGTACACAACAAAAAAATATGAATAAGCAAGGAGCAAAATTTTGCCTGAGGTTTTCTATTGGTTAAATTGTGATAAGTTGCAGACACAGGTGCCCAATTTCAGACTCCCTTACAGAAAAAAAATGTTGATGCATTTACTATATGTAACTGTTTTTAAGGGTAAAGAGAAGTAAGGATATGTTTGAACAACTTTAAGAGAAGCTTCATGATACTACACACCTGGAAACAGAAATAATCTGGGAAACATGCAGCGCTAGCTTATTTAATAAAGGTAACAGCATGCTTTGTACTTCTAAAAAGCAAACCCATTATATTTTCTTTTGTGCATCTGAAACAGATTAAAGCACATCTTAATAAACACGTTTCTGCTCTTTTATAATGTTTTGCAGGCCATCACCTCAACAGGTGTGGGAAGAAAGATTGCCAGTGAAGACTGAGGCAAAGAAGTCATTGAGTACCTCAGCCTTCTCCTCATCTGTTGTTACCAGTTTGCCAGTCTTGCTCAAAGGGGTACACTGTCTTTGACCTTGCTTTTCTGGCTAACATACCTATAGAAGCCCTTCTTATTATTCTTTGCCTCTCTTGCCAAGTTCAGCTCCAGCCTCATTAAAAAAAAAAACAAACAAAAAAGCATAAAAAAGTTTAAATTAAAATTAGCAGCAGCAGTTCCAGTATTGCAGAACAGTTTCCATCCTTTAGTTATGAAAGCTCAAAAATTATCAGGGAATAATATGCCTCAAATTCTTCACATATGCCTACTGGTAAATGATATAAAGTGACTAAGAGAAGTTATAACATGTGGTCTGTGGACCCCAAGTTGAAAAAAAAAAAATGTCACCAGTCTAGAATTGTCTGTCACTATGTATGTAGTTTCATTAAAAAAAAAAAAAAAAAAAAAAATTTTTAAAATGCTTAGCTTATACATTTTCTGCAAATATTGCATAGCAAAATACATGCAGCAATTGCAAGACTAATAGTTACTCAGGATCAGCATTCACAATAGCCCCCAAAATAGTAATTCCTTCAAAGATTATATTCAAATTTTTCAAAGAGGTACATTCGAGTAATAAAAACTGCCTAGCAGAAAACTTCAGCAACAAGGACATGCTCCATGTTTCAAATGGTAGCAAAGCTACACAGATCACGGACACAGTTGCTCTCCTTTCTGAACTGACAGAGCCATGTCAGTCAAAGATCTACTGTTGCCAAATTACGGTGTTAAAAACAATTTTATTGCTACTTGTTCTTCTACTTGGGAAATTCCTTAAAAAACTTCAGTATTAAGAGTAGAATTTTTGCAACTTCAGAAACATTGCAAAAATATGGCTACTGTTAAAGACACACCAGCAAATCTTTCCAAATGAAAACTGAAAAAAAAATACTAGATACTTGCACAATGCTAATGTTGTGGTAAGAAAGAGAAATTTAACGCTTTCTCTGATCACATGCCGAGATTTAGGCATTAAATGTAAAATGGTACACTGAAATTACTGTAATACTATCAGTATTGTATGTTCAGTAAATAAATTCATACAACTTATAAACACTGCCTTTGGCAAGACTGACATAATCTCCTTCCCAAGCTAGTTTAAAAACAAGAACCCACAATGCAAAGGAAAACATGCATGTCTGAGGGGGAAAAAAAAAAAAAAAGATACAGCTAAGTTGTTTTACATCTAGTTTAACACTATGAGAACAAGACTGATAGATATGAAACAATAAATATGTATTTCAAAATGAAGTTTAGGGTCAAGGCTACTTGTTATTACTCTATATATTAGACTATAATATTACTTATTATAATAACAAGTAATAACAATTAATTTTTGTTACTGCATAGCCTTCTGCAACTGAAGGGCAGGTGATACTGCTGTAATGAGGTCTTATAAAACTTCATTATAAATCTATCACATAATTTTTCACGAAAAATCTCTAGCTATTCAGGTAATTTAGGAAACCATGAATGAGGAAGACAGGGATAAGTAGTCATTTGTGCTAGAATCAAGTAAATTGGTCTAAAAGACTGACACGTAATATCTTGAAAGAAGGAAGAATCTCGAAACAGTCACATTTTGGAAATATAAAAATGTGCAGTATAGTGGTGAGAACAGAATATCAGACAGAATTAAGAAGCAAAAACATTTTTAAGACTTTGGCCTTTAAAGGCAAATGAAAGCAAGCAAAGCACTTTTTGACCAAAGAACGGGCAAAAAGGCACTTTCTTGATGTTAACACTATGAATGACCATATTTCACGCTTCATAAAGTTCTGGACTTTTTAAAAGCCCAGCCTGATTAGGCAACAGCACAGACAATATTTTATGTAGATAGAAAAATGAAGCTTATGCCAGAGCCCTGTGGCTCAGTACTTCTACAGTACCTCTACTTTCTCAGTAACAGCAGTCCTCTTATCTCAAGTAGCCTGCAAGCTGATTTTGTAGAGTTTTCTATGAATTTGTCATCTACTTTGTGTTTTTAAGTGATTGTAGCTGTCCGTCTGAAAATACTCTCTTTATTACAATATGTATAAAGGAAGTACTTTTAAGAAAAAAAGTGTGCCACTAACACGTTCTTATACTCCGAACAAAGAGACAGAGAGAGCATGAGAGAGAGTGAGCATGCGAGCGTAGGCACCCAGCCAACTAAGAAATTAAGACATCAGTTAATAGGCTGACTTTCCTGGTACTATCAGGGACCCCACAGCTGCAGAAGAATTTCAGTACTTTGGGTAAGCCTTTAACTTCCACAAGTTATTAATCTAAAGTTTACCTTTGGCAATGTAAATGCAAATGGAAATGGAACAAGCCTCGTGAAGTCTTGTTCCAAGTAATCAGTAGATGCCTGGTACCTAACTTTTTTACAACCCACTTTTTAGTCCTCCTGTCTCTTCTCAGATCCCCCTGAGCCTGGTAAATGAAAGTTCCTCCATTAGCCCACACTCCTTTTTCAGAAAGTCAGAAGACACTTCCTCAGAAAAAAGGATCCCCAGAAGACCATGGCCCCTTGCAGTTTTGCTACCCTTTCCTCCACAGTTTTGCAGAAGTGCTTCAGTCATCCATCCATAAGTCACTAGGAATAAGACTCCAAAAGGGTAAATTGACTAATACCAATTTCCACAAGTTTACCAACAGTGACCACCTCCTACTACAAGAATTTCTGTAAATAAAACCACCTGCCACAGAACTGGCAAAATGTTTCTTCATTTCCAGTAGATGCTAATGGATATTCCATGATTTGTTACTAATAGATTTAAGTGACTAAAATAACAGTTTTAAGAGTGAAAGTTCAGTCTAACCTTCTCCTGCAGCATCCAATTGCGAGATACATTGAGAAAAAGGTACAAAAACATATAAAGGAAAGGGTTTAAAGAAAAAGCTGTTCACATCAAATCAGGTGAAGCATGGTATCAGTTTTTGTATGTGTATGTATATGTATGTATTTGTTCACTCAATCTCTAGCCAACCAGGTAAAAAGACATTTAAGGTAAAGTGTTCTCAATCTCAATCTACATAGGAATTTATACAGAAGATCCATTTTAACTACATCCTTCTGACAAATGCAGTTAAAAATACCACACAAACAGTAATCTAAAGGTGCCTAACATGACACAGTTCCACTATTTTAACTTCTCATACATTAGAAAGAATAAAACCAAACAGTAAGATGGCTCCAGAACTAGAAATGGAGCTAAAAAAAGGCATGTGGTTTACAATAAATTTCAAGTTTAGTTACATTAAAAACTGAAGATTGCTCTTGACTCAGTAGACAAGCTTTATGAATTCCATTACTTGCTAACTCTCTTATTTTATTTAACCTCATTATAGCCTACTGTACAAATTATCAGTTGAGATCACAGTTGTGACAATAGCTCACTGCTGGCTTAAACCATTCCCTGAAGACAATTCACAAACCTCACAATAACTTTACTCCTTGTGTACGGACAAGCAAGTTTACCTCCTCTATTTTAGTATCCCTGGTACAATCTTCTGGAAAAAGGTGAAAACCACCTTCTTTGACAGAAAGCAAGAGCTATTTTGCCCCCGACCTTGCTTTAATCGTGTGTCACTTCCTCAGAATAAAAACCCCCTGAAATTTAAAGCAGCTTAATGGAAATGCACATTCACTCTCACAGTATCATAAAGGAAGAACTACTTATGTAGGCACAACATATAACCTACATATCCTACATTGACTTTGACATTTTCTAAAACAGGTTTAATTTAATTCCTTTAAGAATATAACATGAGAAATATTTTCTAAAATGTTGTGTTAGTAAATAGTTTTGGATTCTAGGACAGTCATTGTAAGAGAGAACTGAATACAACAAAATAAAACATGTTGTCAAAGTGATAGAGAAGATGGAATATATTTTATAAAAAGCCTTTAAAAACAGAAATATAAAACATTATTTTAAAAAATTGGTGGGGCCAGAACATAGTATTGCATATTTTTCCCTGTAATACACCAGAAACTGAGAGACATCCCCTCAATAGGCGCTGGTAAAACCAAACCCACCTGACTGGAGATGTCCATTGCGGCATGCCAGGTTAGTACTGTCATTATAGACCTCCATTTGCGGCTTGGAAATTTGCAAAACTGCCTGCAGCTTCTCTACATAGTAGACAGAGGGGAAGGGAGGAAAAAGGACAAAATAAACAAACAAAAAATAAAAATGAACCAAGAAAATTTATGTATGTTGAACACACAAATGTCAAGTTTGGCTTTGTTATACTTGATACAGGGTTAAAGACAGAAGTATTTCTATCTATTCTACACGTTCAGCAAATTCGTAAGAAAATTCTGTCAGTATGAGCATGACTGAAAGCAGCTTTAAAATTAGCCATTTACGGCTGAGTTAATTCCAATAATCTTTCCAGCCTAGTGATTGTAGTTACCTCCCAAAAGCAATGGTCAGGATTAATTCAGCTTCATTTCCTAAACATTTGTGTTGATAACCTGTCACTGAAAGTCCTCCCCAAGGTGTTAACTTTTAACCAACTGCAAGGAGTCATCACTTTCCTGTATATTACATGTTTCACTTAAGTAGCAACAGCCAGTCAACATTTTACAGAAACCTCAACCATTAAAGCAAAATATCATATATACATTATGATGATATCTTTCAAGATGTCTATTTAGAAATATAATTGCCTTGAAATTAAGACAATAAAATTGTCATGCAAGCTGTGTTCTTTAAGAAGATTAACTTTAAAAGCATATGAATACAAGATTTATAAGGTTAAAGATTAAGGAGAAAGAAGTTAACCCTAAGAAGTCATGATAAAATAGCCGAAGCGGGCAAATGACACAAAACAAGAATTAAGTCTCATGACTACGTGTTCTCTGCAGCTCACCTACTGCTCCTGCTTTTCCCACTGCAGTTAAAAACCTCTAGGCCTTACTTTTGGGGCCCTTTACATCCTCTCCCACCTTTATTTCACACATACACACACACCCTTTTTCGTAAAAACAAAACTGTTAGTATGGATGCAAGGCACACATTGTCACACACCCTCTTCCACCCTGTTTTCTTCTTCCTCTCTCCCAAGAAGTAACAGTACCAAGAAGCTGCACGAAAACAGATAGCCAAGTAGAGGAGAGATGTCCTCTGGCAACATGAAAGTACGTACTGCAAAAGAAGCCGAATTCTACAGAAAATGTGCACAGACAAGATCATAAATTCCCTGACTGGAAGAAGAATTGTCATTCAGAGCTTGCAGATCATACAACCAACAAGCACAAACATTTCCTTGCTTCCACCTCTTTGTCTATTACAGGTCTTTTTCTTTTTTTCTTTTTTTCCAGGTTTTTCTGCTTCATTCCTTTCTTCTTCTGCCTGCTCCTGATCACTTAGCCCTTAGCTTCCCTGAAAAGTATCTTTAGACCCAATAGTTTAAGTGATGGTTTAATAATAATATCCATACTGAACAAGATGCAGTTTAGAGTGAAAACTTAGTAGCCACAGGCAAATGTGAAAAGTTAAAGTTCAAGATTAGTATGTGCACCCAGGGTTTACTTTGAAATTGAAAGCATCGAAGAATGGGTACAGCAAAACAAAAAAATGTTAGTCACACAAGAACAGCCTACAAACAACCACAAGCTTTGTCAACTTGCAAGAAGTTACCCTAAGAAACCTCCCTCTAAAAAAGTCTAAAAGTCCTTTTAGTATGACTGGCCGCACACACAGTACACTATTTTAGTGGGCGCTGCACTACCGACAAAGACAGCAGAATAGTCTACTCCTTGCCCAGTGCATGCAATCTGAATAGAAGTACATAGGGAAGATAAGGAAACAAAATTAGTACTAATAGACTTGGTAAGATATTAGGTATTAAGTTTTGGAGAACATTTCTGAACTTTACAAAAAACCTTTCTAGCAAGTGACCACAATAAAATCAATTGGCTTGGGCAGGAATTCAGGAAATGCTCTTTGCTTCAACGCTACAGTTTGAGACTGGGGTTTTACCACGATTATCAATGGCTTAGCAAGTTCTGCATATTCAGGAACTCCAAAACTGCAACAAAAAAAATGTAATCCAACCGTTGTCCAGTTTCAATTCACATACTGTCTTCCCATGACATACTAACATGTAATTTTAGTATTGCATGTAAAATTACATAAAGCACATATATCACTTTTCTTGAGAGACAGTACAGCTCTAGAGCCCTCTGGAATAACGAAAATAAACTGAGCTATTAAATACTATTCCAGGGAATTAACAGAACACCCTATCACTTTCCATTTAAATGCTTTCTCCCTATGTCTCCAGACATTGAAAAACATTTACAGAGTCTCATTCATTATTTCTCCTTGATGATACAGCGTTGACATAAACCTATCAAATAAACACCACTGCAGCCATTGTCTTATTTAGGCAACACTAGACCTTGAGTGCAGGGTAACTGACTTCTAGTAGAAAACCCAAACCATTACCCTGTAACACAAGCCTGAAGCAAAAACACCATCACCCCAAGACAGTGGAATAATCCCAAAAGGTGCCCACTGAAGACCATATCTATACAGAGGCTGAATTATTACCAAAGAGGATACTGATGAAAGATATTTGAACTGTGCACCGTGTGCATCTTTTAACCAAAATACTGAAGCTACACATAGTACACAGAAAGGCACTTGTGCTGCTAGAAATCTGTCCCCCTACAGAAAGTCTCTCTGAAATGGGAGAACACAGAGTAGTACAACACATGTATAGCATTAGAACTGAACAGTGTTGTACTGGGCATTGTGGTTATCTATCTTTAGGTAGAGCAAACTGCTGTACCTAAAGATAGATAAAACTCTATCGATTATAGAAAACAAATACCCTTCTGTGATTCAAAATATATAAAATATAATGATTCTAACATGGGTGATCAGTCATCCAGGAGAGATCAGGCCTATGAAGACCATCAGAGCAAGATTTATCCACTCATCTAAGTAGCTGTACACCTAGCACACCCTAAACCATGCCAAAAACAGGGGCCACCATCAATTCAAACGGTAGAACTTGGAAGTCCCCTGACTGCTAGCGCAACTCAATATTGTCACTGGATTGCCAAAGTGATCGAGTCACCTTGAGGTGCTCTGAAACATACCTGGAGTAACTTCAGCTTTCAGGCTGTGTCATAGTACAGCTTTAAACAGAAGATGATACAGTAATTTAGACTCAAGCTGAAAACAAGGCTCAAAATAGTAAAGCCATCATCCAAGGTAAGTAGCTACATCCTCTTGGTCTAACATTAAAAGGCATCAGTGGTGAGATGACACACAGTGACAACACATGGGCATGGTCAGATATCACACCTCCATCAGTGGCGTCATGGAACTTAAACTTACACTGATGATCCAACACACTTCAAAAAATCCAAGCATTGAGCATTTTTAAGAGACAGTTATAATCCAGGTGATTTAACTTTCACTTTCTGTGTATTACCAATGTAACTTGCTTGATTGGATGGCATTTCAGTTAGGCAGCCAACAATCACATCCCTGTCTAGCAAGGAGGATGAACCATTTGATATTATTGTCTACTTTAAGTCTGTTTTACCATGCCAGCTAATGTAGTAAAGGACTTGCCTATTCTCCCTTAAGAAACAGAGAAATTCCACAGGGCCAGAGGAAAACACTTACTCTTTGCTCTTAAGAGTTAGATTCACAGAAAAATCACTTTATTGAACCTTAAGGGCTCCAAGAGCCTCAGGTTTAGTTGAACTATAAAAGCATCTCTACACCACTTAAGAACTTCCAAAATCTGTTACCATAAGTAATAAGCTTAAAAGCTACATTGAGAATTGCACATGCAATTCAACTCAAGATTACCTTAAATTTCCACAAAATCCATGTAAAATAACATATAAAGTAACAAAAACAGATGCTGTCAATACTTGAAAGTTGTTTAGATGGTATAACAAATATTACTCAGATACAAATGATCAAGCTTGCACGGATTTAAATCCATTGGAATATCTTTCCAAACAACATCTTTTTCCTTCCTAAAGAGCAATGACTTCACTTGCTCCTTTGTATCCAAATTTTGCTCTCAGGTCCATTGTTTGAGGCAGATCCTTAGTGTAAACTGAACAAGAACCTGAACAGAACAAAGTATTAAACTTCTGATAATTTAGTAGTAAAAATTTGTCGTATTTGACATCAACTTCTGCAATAAACACTATTCTGTCTTTTTACCTTTCAATCTGCCCTCTGAATGAAGAATACAAATACCATATGATCACACATTCTGATAGTAAACATGAGTGTACCAGCTTGACGTCAACTTTTCGGGTTTTTTGCAATGGTTACCCTTTTTATCTTTTCAATCAGAGTACTGCAGGTAAGCCACTTATCAATATCACAAAGGCTACTACAATAGTAGTACAAGCAAGTACTAAGCAAGTAGTACACAAGCAAGGATGAAGCACTACCCACAAAATACAGACATTGCTACTTCAAGGTTCAAAGAACAGCAATTTTTTTTTAAAGAAATCCTACTTGCAATTAGGATGCCAGCAACAAGCCATACCTTATCAAAGACTGTTAGCATGTAATCACTTTCACTCTTTTTTCCCCTCGTTTATATTACCTCTAGAAGTCAGTCTTTAACCCTAATGAGTAGGAAATGCCTTTTTTGCATATACTGAGGCTCTACTGACAAATACCTGTAATGAAGCATAAAAGCCAGAAGCTTTCTTTCACCCCACGTTGCCTTCACTTTTTTCAAAAAGAACTAAGGACACCAGGAACTCAAGGGAAACAAAAGGGATTCACTTTCTTGTGGTTGTCACAACTTCCCTGTCAATAACCAGTCAGTACCACAGAATCACAAAGTGTAAGAGGAGAAAAGAACATGAGTTCTTCTGTCTGCTCTATATGCTCCTAGGAGAGGGAGCTAGCAAGAGCTCAAAACAACACAGTGCAAGATTAAAGCTGCAGATACACAAGTTAAACTCAAGTACATTTGTTGGTTCTCCATTAGAGAGCAAAAAAAAAAAAAAAAAAAAAAAATCATTATTTTCATTTTATTGCCTGAACAGAAAGCATTTCCAAAGTTCTCACTTTGGAGGATACACTGCACAAAGCTGTGGGTTTGTTGCTTGACGGGGGTGGGGGGGATCTTTGTTTTTCATGCACAGTAAGATGCCATTTCCAGTCCTGCCTGGTTTACTCTGTTCATTAAGAGCTTATATACAACACTTAATTTTGATAAAGCTAAAACTATACAACACTATGCTTCTGAAAAGAAGTGATCTTACCTGCTAGTCTTAAAATAGAACACTACTAGGCAAAAATGACAAGAATTAGGATTTCACAACCTTATGGTCTACATAATGCTACAGAATTATTATTACAGTACATACCAGTAATCAAGAAAATTGTTATAGAAGTGACAGCAGCATTAACAGAACATGAAATAGCTACACTTAGAAAAAGGCACCCATGATCAGCAATACATCCTAAGATTTACTACAGTTCTAACACAGAAATCCTAAACTAACTCCAACAAGAATTAGTCAAGACTTCCTCAGTTTACAAGCGCACTACTATAAAGACTTCTCAGTTACTTTTACACCTATTTCTTAAGGCATAGGGAAGTGGGTCCTGAGATTCCAATTTCAAAAATCTATCAATAGCATTGAAAAATTATTACTTACTCTCAACTGAAAAACAAACTTGGGAGACCCTACACAGATAATGACTCCTTCACTTTAAAAATCAAAGTAGTATTTTAGAATGCATTACATGAAGTTTGCAAAGTTTGTCATTATTTGCACAAGTCATGAATTGTAACTGGTACCTAAAAGCTGCAAGCGATCCTTGGCCATTGCCAAATTTGTCATCATTTTAGATTGCAGACGTCGAGCCCGTTCACACTGATCACCTTACAAAGAAAAATCAATGTTAAAAACACAGTTTGGCAAATTAACTTTTTAAAGTCCTAAAATACTGACACCCAGCCTTCCCTCCTTTTCCTCCCACCCCCTATCTACCCTCTGCACTAAGGAACACTGTTGCAAAATTAATGAAAAAATCCTAAAGCTTTCTATTTAATCAAAAATTTAAAGTTAGTTGACACTATCTGCTTTACAATATTTCTCACAGAGCGGTGGAACCCAAGCATGGCTTTGCATATTCTCTAACATCTCATGCTGACCTAATATATGTGCTTTGTCACTGCATTTTTCTAAACAGAAGTCAAATAAAAAATATTTTTAAAAAGCTTAAAAAGTGACTGAGAGGCAAGTACAATTTGAAATAATTCACTCTGGCAAAATTAACAGATTTAAATTTAGTTGACTGTGTCCCTTTACATTTCAAAACACACAGAATTACAGACATTAGTATCACCACTTCCTAAAAAATAATGTCTGTAAGTTTTTGGGGTTTTTTTTTTGGGGGGGGGGGTTGTTTTTTGTTTTTTTGGTTTTTTTTAACTGTGCAATTTAGACAGGCTGTATCAAATGCCACTGGTATTGCTGTTATAAGTAACACATCACCATATACTGTTCACAAACATTTCTAAAGATAGCTGAGGAACAAAACAGCAGTCTGCAAAAGCAGTTAGAAGTTTGGGTTTTTCTGGGGGTTTGAGTTGTTATTATATTATTTTGAGGACAGAAATTCTTAGCAAGTCCTTCACTAGACCTATTTCTCTATGGTACACACCTGCTTCTACACTACAGCTTAAAATGTTTCCATATGGCAGTGTTCACTATTTTGGCATAAGCTGTTCAAAAATACCAAATCGGGGTGTTTCTTTTTTAGTTCTACTGAAGGGAATATAAAATTCCATGTAACTGAGAACATGAACTGTCATCTTTGGCAAATCAAATCAGAACTCAGTGTTTTGGCATTCCCATTATATAAGAAATCAAGTGTTTTACTTTAGAATTTTCATGAACTTACATTACGATTTTGGATAGTCTGAAAATATTTCGAGCAAATGTGCATGTGTTATAGACCAGAACATCAGGTAGAACAGAGAAATGGACCAGTGTTCACCTACAGCTAAAACAGGAATAAGAAACACTCTTCTGAATTAATTCATACAGCAGACCAGTCCTAGCACCTACCATATTTAGCAATATTGATTCCTCACTTTGAAGAAACCATAAACCAAAACCTTTTCCACAAAACTCAAAACTGGCTTACCTTGACCAATTACTAAGACAGCTATTCCTTTTTCCAGTTCTTCAATTCCTTTCTTATACCATTCAACAGCTTGTTCCTTTTGTCCTGCTTAAAAAGGAAGTGAACCCATTATTTTCGGTAATGAATTAAAAGCTTAGGAATGGTTCCATATAACGCTGCATAAAACAAGTAAAAGGAAGGAAGAGATATTGGAACAAAATCCTATGATTTAAAGAAACACTTAAAGGGACACTGTCAACTTTATATCTACTTAGTTTCAAATAAGCTCATCTATTAAAAACAGGTACTACACCAGCCTCAAATCACTTTTGCCTGTTTTAGGACTATTTCTCCATCCGCCTTATAGAGAGCACTCCCCTTAATAAAAAAAAAGCTAACCTACACATATCTACAACAGAAATGGTGAAATTAACAGTTTTTCCTCTGGAACATCAAATTGAGACATGCCTCAATCTTCCAGTGATAGCCAATACCAAAGTAACACTAGACGCACAGACACTCAAGAAAAGCAATGAGTCCAAGAAACTACACGAATGAGACAAGAGACACTTTTCCTCTGGTTAACTTTTGTACAGAGGAGCTCATTTGTCATTTCATTGTTCATCCTATCATGAAACTGCTGTATTGCAGGTGTATGTCAGCTTTCACATGAAGTACAATACGTGTAGAGTTAGAGTACACCTCTGTACCAACAATGTCCTAAATGGGTATTACAGTAAATACAACCATGAGCATGCCTACACCTAACCTATACTACCTGACAGCATGGCAGCAAATAAGCCATGGAAGAGATACTCATATCACGCTTTGGTCTTCTTACCAACAGAAACCACAGGAGCAGCACCTTCGTACAGTCATGTACATCACACACCTTGGGAATCATTTTATTACTGCCCTTTCTCTGTGAGCTTCATATATCCTGACTGTTAAGGACAAAGCTAGATAAATTAAGTCATCGAGGCTGAGTGACTTTGATCCTCTCTGGAGCCTTTTTTCCTTTAAGCTTCTCCCCATCACCTATGGAAAGTTTTGACTGCAGTGTAAATCTACTGCTGATTATGGCTACTAGAAATCAAATTTGAGATGATTCCAGCCACCTCTGCTGTTGCCTGAATTGCTTTGCTATTCTGAAGAGCAATTGTGAACATGCCAAGGTCATCATTAAAATCTTGCTTCCCACTTTTAACTGGAGAAGTTTTAAAAGCAATATACCAAACTGAGCTGCTTGCAAAGGCAGTGCTCTGAATCCACACAAAACAGTTTACTAGTTCTCAGTGACGAAGACATTAAAAGTACAATAAAAGAGTTACATTCCTTAGAAGTCATTTATTTGCTGTACTGGCTCTGGCTGGGATGGAGTTAATTTACTTCATAGCAGCCCCTATGGTGCTGCGTTTTGGATTTGTGACTAAAACAGTGTTGATAATATACCAATGTTTTGAGCTATTGCTGAACAGTTTGACAGCCTCAAGGTTTTCTTTTTCCCATTCTAGATGCCCAGCGTGTAGGCTGGCGGTGCACAAGAAGTTGGGAGGGGACACCGGCAGGATGACTGACCCAAATTTCCCAAAGGGATATTCCATGTCGTACAATGTCATGCTCAGCAATAACCTGGGTAGAGGCAGAACAGGGTGGGGGCTGTCTTCCAAGACAGCCGTTGCTTAGGAAGCGGCTGGGCATTGGTAAGCAATTGCCTTTGCATCACTTGTCTTCCCTCACCTCTCTCCTTCACTTATTAAAGTGTCTTTATGCTGAACCACAAGTTTTCTCACTTCCACTCTTCCTATTCTCTCCCCTGTCCCACTGAGGGGAGTAAACGAGCAGCTACATGAGTACTTAGCTGCTGGCTGGGGTCAAGCCACAACACGTGCCTTCTCAGTCCCAGGAAAAGATATTAAGCTTGATTTTGAAAATAACAAAACAAGAATATGAATTTCCCCAATAATTCAGAAGCATAAAAATTACCAGAAGTGCCACTGTAATTACTGAAGCACGCATAGCTTCCAGAACAGCAAAAACGCCACATAATTAACAGGATATTAGACAATCCAGAAATTGTCTTCCATTTCATATACTACACAAATAGTTTCCTGTTCGATGTTATAAAAAACTTGTTTACATATCAAATAAACTCAAAGGTATGCATGTATTCCAGTAAAAAACAGATAAGCAAATAACAATTATATGTACTAAAGCAATGTGAGTTCTCAGCAATATTAATACTGTATTTGCAGGGTTGTAACAGCTTTGCAACTGCTTGTGTTAGCAGCAAAGATTTTTTTCTTACTAAATGTATGACCTGTGCAGCTAATCCATATACAACAACTCTAAAAATACCTATAAAGCAAGTCCATGATTAAAACCAGTATTTGAAGGCTTATCCTTCAAACCACCAACAGTTATAAGCCACAACAGTGGAACAGGCACCCAGTAACTTAAGACTTTGCTACTCCTCACAGAGCAATGATGAATACCATTGAAGTTTTAAGCTACCTCTCCTCCTTTCATGCTTTGCTCCTATGGCCCTCAATGCTCTTATACTGTACACCTGTTCTGACAAACCTTGCTGCACATGGTGGGTTTTTTCTCCCAGGGCTTACCACTGCCACTCCCAAACTATCAGTCCAAAGACACATCCCTTGATTTTATGGTGCTCTCAGCACGTAGCTTCTATTGAAGGCCTATTCCTGCATTTTTAACCTCCTCCTCCTCCTCTAGGATAGCAGTTTCACTAAACCTCAACTGAAAGGGCATAATAAGGTGTTTTTATGTTTCCAGAGAGTTTTAAAACCCAGCACAGCATTGCCCTAAGGACTACCCTTCGGGAAGCTGACAGAGTTGTGCTGCTGCATTTAGACTAAATGGCTAAATGAAATGCAGTAGCAATTGCTTCTTTTTTTTTTATCCTTTAGACAGAAAACAAAAAATTCCTCAGTCCTGTCTTTTGTTTCCTCGAACCCTAAACATCTTAAAGATCTTCTAATCACATAGTGATACGTTTTTAGGAGTAAGCACGTCAAACAGTTTAAGAGAAGTATTTTTTAAAAGCAACTGCCAAAGTATTTCCTTAAAAGTCAGGTGACTCCAAATGGGCAGTTTGGGGGACAAGTTTCCTGAAGACTCACTTCAATACTTCCACCATTTGTCAGACAGTACATTAAAGGATGCACCCTTATTATTGTCCCGGCTGCTTCTGTTGTCCGGGTGGCCTTGTTAAATCGAAAGCTAGTTACAGTCACACCCCTCGGTTTTTAATCGCCTCACCCAGACCTCCGCATCCAAAACTTTAATTTGAAGTTATTACAGCGAAATGCAAAGTCTCGCTTTGCGTGGGAAACTGGTCCGAGGCGCCGCTTTTTG
>NW_010540184.1:766-973 GCF_000687285.1 Phaethon lepturus | reverse complement strand
CGGGCTCCCCTGGGTCTCCCATCACTAGCCATGCCCGCTGGGAGCAGTGCTGGCCCATCGCGATGGGTGGGACATGTCCCAGGAGCCTGTCCCCATCCCCTGTGGTCTCACATGCTGTCTGGTCCGCTGGGAGTGATAGACATCCATGTCCCCTCCCTCCCTGCCGGCCACCAGCGTGGACCAGATCATGGGCAGGGGGGCCCTCGC
>NW_010540184.1:0-499 GCF_000687285.1 Phaethon lepturus | reverse complement strand
GCCGCGCGGGCTCCACTACCTCCTTCAGCCGGGCCGCGCGGCAGGTGCCCCCCTGGGAGCCCGACATCACCTCCGACTACCACAGCCCCGTGGACCACGAGGACATCTCGGTCTCTGCCCAGACCCTGAACATCTCCAGGTCGGCCAGCGCCAACATGGACTGAGTGGGGAGGCAGCGGGACGGATCCTGCCGGCGTGCAGCTGGTGGGATATGGGATGCCGGGACGTGGGCGCAGCGTGGCATCGCCCAGCCCCATCTACCTGCTCACCTCCGACTACCACAGCCCCGTGGACCACGAGGACATCTCGGTCTCTGCCCAGACCCTGAACATCTCCAGGTCGGCCAGCGCCAACATGGACTGAGTGGGGAGGCAGCGGGACGGATCCTGCCGGCGTGCAGCTGGTGGGATATGGGATGCCGGGACGTGGGCGCAGCGTGGCATCGCCCAGCCCCATCTACCTGCGTCCCTCGCCGTGTTACTTGAACCAAGTCTTCCTT
>NW_010540183.1:1348-3245 GCF_000687285.1 Phaethon lepturus | reverse complement strand
GCGGCCCGAGCGCAACATCAGCCGGTAAAAGGAGGAGTTGGGAGAACCATGAGCTGGGGGTGCGGGCTGTGGGCTGCGTCCGTGGCTGAAGCCGCGCGGTGAGGTTTTTCACATAAAGCTTCGAGCAAACGTGGTGCCCAGACACGTGGGGACAGGCTTAACTAGACCCAGAGCACTCAAGGTGTTACCCATAAATTTGTAACCCTTTTTGGGTTTTGTGGTGAACAAACTTTCCAGAGGCAGGAGGAGCGGGCCTGGGCTGCCTTAGTGAGAAGGAAACGTCAGTGAGATACTGTGGACGGAGGCGGGTTTGGTGGAGGTGGAAGGTCAGAGGATAGGATGGGCGCCAGCTCCTCCTTATGCTAAAATCTCCGGGGTTCGGTGCTGGGGTCCCTGGCAGGCAATGTCCCCTCCAGCCTCCCCTGGGGGTGGCATCCCGCTCTTCAAATGCAGCGGGCGCTGGGTGTGAGGCCGCGCGGCCGGAGAGTGTCCGGGTCTGTCTCTGCTGAGGCTGGTCCGGGGGAGGGTGGCTTTCCAGCCCTCCCTGGCAGCTCCTGCAGGAAGTATGGAAAACCGTCTGCCCTTCCTGGTGTAAATCCCGCCCTGTCTTTCCCAAACTATGGATGGGGCTGACCCTCCACCCCCGGGTCTGAGACACCCTCAGTCTCTACAGCAGGAGCTGCCCTGCGGGGGCACAGCGTGGTCCGCGCGGGGTCACAGGAGAGCCTCGTCCCACGTGCGGGATGTCGACGCTGCGCACAAAACGTCGTATCCGGGAAAACTTCTGCACCGCTCCAACTTGATCTTGACTCAGCTCCTCCGCGGCAGATACTCTGTACGTGTTTAATGCTGCAGAGACAGAACCACTCTAGGTCTGGTGAAAGGACACGCATTGATTAATATTTCTGCTCCCGCGGAGCCTGCAGAGCTGGAGGGAGGGCAGGTAGGACGGCCCAAGCCATACCCAGCCAGAGACAAAACCCGTGGTGGAAAAAGCTCTGTTTGCCGTCCCTGGATTTGCATTAAGCCTCGCTCACCTGATGCGGGGAGGGGATGCTGAGGCTCAGGCTTTTTTCCCCAGGAGCTGCTTGCTGGGATGATCCCCCAGGAGAAGGGAGCTCTGCGGGAGCATCACAGCGGGGGTGGACATCACCAGCCAGCCCTGGCGACGCTGCCTCCCCGCTGCGGCATCCCCAGCGCCACTTGGTTTATTAACAGCCTGGTCCAAGTTAAATTTTAATTGTCTGTTTCTCCCTGATGCCCACTTAAATAGGCTGGGTTGGCTGCCCGAGGATCTAGCACACGAGAAAGGTGAGATCTTTGCTTAAAAGGACATTGCCCAGTGATTTTTCACAGCCCTTTGAACAGTTCTGCTGATACTTTTATTTTTAATTGGTTCCCCTTGGAAAACTCACACTGAAATATGTGTCCTTTCATCATTTTGTGCCGCCGTTGGTGCCAGCAATGTGCTTGGCACTGTACGGGGCACGCAAGGAGCTGGGGTCGCCTCAAATATCCTGCTCATAAATTAGGCCAGCATTTGACGAAGAGATTTTAGCCAGCGGTGGGTCTGGTGCTGACATCCTGTTGCGATGCCAATGGGGAGGTTTGATCTGTCCCCTTGAAGAGCACCGTGGAAAGGTTTTCCTTAGCCTGGGCAGCACCCCTCGCCTCTGGGGGAGGTGGTGCCGGGTCATGGGGGTTCTGCCGCCGCTTTCCTGGACCAAAGCCTGCCTTGAAATGCCCATGCAGGTCTGCTGCATGGTGGGGAAGAGTAAGGCAAGAAACTGCCAGCCTTTGGGTGTTGGGGTTACATGAGGATGCAGCTGCCCTGACGTGGGTGCTGGGGCTGGGATGGCAGCACTGGGTATGGGACCCACAGCACCCTCCTCCTGGA
>NW_010540183.1:0-1214 GCF_000687285.1 Phaethon lepturus | reverse complement strand
GTTGGGTGCTGGTGCTGGGATGGCAGCACTGGGTATGGGACCCACAGCCCCCTCCTCCTGGAGGGAGGACCCTCCCGCCCAGGGAAGGCCCGCGAGCAGCGTTTTAGGTGTTGCGTCCTTGGGTCTCTCACCATACAGCCAAATCCCTGGGGGGGTGAGTCTGGGCTCCATGCTGGATCCAGCCCTTGTTCCAGCAGGACTGGAAAGTCCCCTGCACACACCGTCCTCGCAGGGACGGGGTGAGACCTGGCCACTGCCACTCTGCTCCCGGCTCCCCGGTCTGGGACCTGCCACCATCCCCACCAGCCTTATTTGCGACCGCAGGGCCACAGTTTACAGCCGGAGAAGGGGTTATTTTGGCAATAGCCCTTTCAAAGGCAGTGACCGCCATCCTGGTGCCCTCCGCACATACGCTTCTCTGCCTCGCTCTGTGCTTCACAGCCCATGTCTTGCGCTGGGTTTGGTTACTTTTCAAGCCATAGAGCCTTGGCAAGGAAAAACATTCTCCTAAAAGACTAAATTACGCACTCCTTCCCGCCATGGTCCATAGCAAGCGCAAGCAGCTCCTTTCTAGCATTTGCGTGAGCTCAGGAGTCGGTTAGAGAGCAGCAGTGCTAATCGCAGCGACGCCTCCAAGGGAAACCTCAGACTCGCTCAGGTGGGCTCGGTAAAACACTTTCCTTCGGCTTCTCACTGCCGCGACCCCCAGCTTGCGGTTTCTGGGCAAAGGGTGGACCGTTCCCAGGCACTGCGAGGAAAGGAGGGGTCTGCTGCCCGTCCCTCGCCGCACAGGAGGGCCACCCGCGAGAGCAGCAGGAGTCTGGCACAACAGGAAGGAGGGAGAATAGGTAGGGAGAGAAATTTCATTTATTCTTTCCCCCCCCCCCCCCGTTCTATTTAGAAAACGATGATGTGCAAAATGCCCGATTTCTTTCACTCGTGGTCGGGTGAGTGCAATGTGGGTATTTTGGACTAGCAGTGATATTTTCATCGCAGGAGTAGGTGCCACACGGCATCACCCACCCCCCGGCATGTCCACTATCGCCTTTTTATAGAACGCACCCGTGAGAGCTGCGGAGCCCATCTTGGCATCGCCTCGGTCACCCCCTTCCCCTCGTTGCTTCCCCTTCGCGTGGCACGTGCGACTAAGGCTGCTTGTCTCATTTAACCACCAACCCTTGGCACCTGCAGCCCTTCCTATTTCTGGGGCCGGA
>NW_010540182.1:1893-2188 GCF_000687285.1 Phaethon lepturus | reverse complement strand
AGGGCTGCATTCGCTGCCTGACTTCTCCAGCACGGGCGGCACGTGAAGGGAACGACGTTCAGAGCCTCCGCTGTCGCCCAGCCAGGTGGCTACTTTTACCGGAAAAAGCAAAATATAAAAAGCAAAACACACGACTTTTTTGAGCTTGGAAACGATGCCCGCCCTCCGCTGAGCACCCTGAAGCACGAAGCGCAGGGGATTCAGACCCACCTGGTATCGCCAAAGCTGGCGCAGGTGTCAGCGCATCCCTCCCTGCCGTGCCCAGCGCAGCGCCGGGCGCCTTACAAGCCTTTTT
>NW_010540182.1:717-1768 GCF_000687285.1 Phaethon lepturus | reverse complement strand
AGACCAACATCACCGGCTCACAGCAACGTCCCACAGCCTCCAAGCAAAACCTTTCCTTCCTCTGGTAGAAAACACCCTGAGGCACAGCCCAGGTTTATCACCCACAAACAGGTTTTCTACTTCTCCAAGTAAAACCAGGAGACAGATCTTGGCTCCTGCTGGTTGTGATCTGCAATGTTTATTTGACCCCCCCAAAAAAAGGCATTTTCATGCAGAATCTTTTGGTTCATAAAAGAAGTTATTTCCCAGCAGCCACCTGACAACCCTCCCCCCTAAACCGAGAAATAAAGTTCTAACCCAGGAGTTAGCAAAATAAAACGAACCGTCCAACAAATAAAAGTGGTTCCTATCATTTGGTACAATATGGAAAAATTTGGCAGAGCGAGCTGATCCGCAGTTCCCATCTCTCAAGCGCTACAGAGCCAGCTCCCATCTCCAGTCCGGGGGTCAGACCACACGTCCTTGTGCCGCAGGACCTGGGGATGCTCCGAGGGCCCGAGCCAGGCGGATGAGAGCTGTTTCATCAGCATTTTTAACTGGGCGATATAAATATAAAACATCGATACAAATGGGTTCTTTGTACAGAAAATATCATCTCACAAGGCACTGGGGTGATGACCGCGTGGCCGCTTGCAGCAGGCTCCGACCGGGCTTCTCCAGCCACCGCTGAGCATCGGAGTGGGAGGAAGGAGGGGAAGAAGGGACCGGAGAAGTCCAGGTGCTGCCACCCAAGAGCAGTTTCACCCCACCGCTGCCCCCAAACACCCCAGGAGCTGTTTTTCCCAGCCAGATGGTGCTTCTCCTTGGCAGGGATGGTGTGACTCGTGGGCTTGCAGCAGGCTCCGACCGGGCTTCTCCAGCCACCGCTGAGCATCGGAGTGGGAGGAAGGAGGGGAAGAAGGGACCGGAGAAGTCCAGGTGCTGCCACCCAAGAGCAGTTTCACCCCACCGCTGCCCCCAAACACCCCAGGAGCTGTTTTTCCCAGCCAGATGGTGCTTCTCCTTGGCAGGGATGGTGTGACTCGTGGGGCCTCCGGTCTCCTTGGGATGG
>NW_010540182.1:0-211 GCF_000687285.1 Phaethon lepturus | reverse complement strand
GGAGCCATGCCTCACCCCAACATGCCGGGCAGGATGGGTGCCATGGGTGCTCTGCTCCCCCTCTCCCCCTGGGCCGGTGGGAGCATGGGTGGGGGCTGGCGAGAGTAAAGCCAACTCACAATTTCTCCCTCCGGGCCACCAAAGTCCAGGTAGAGCATCTTGGTGCCGTCATCGGAGGACATCTGCAGCTTCTCAAAGGGCTGCTGGAGCA
>NW_010540181.1:1341-2601 GCF_000687285.1 Phaethon lepturus | reverse complement strand
GTATGCAAGCCCCCAGAGCCCCCCAGAAGGGTATTTCTGAATGCAGGAAAGAGGAATCGCCCTGTCGCCGTGCCGGGGCAGGGTGACAGAAGGGAAGAGCCAGCTGTCACCACCCAGGGGACACCGGCCTTTGAGGCTAAGCACCAGCCACCCGCCAGCCCGGATCCGCTTCCCGGCATCCCTGCGGCACCCACGGATGGCTTCCGCCCGCAGCCCAGGGGAGCCTTAGAAAGCCCCCGCCACCCCCAAATTAACCCTGTCCTCGCTAAGGGACACGTCCACCACCATGCGACGTGTCCAGCCCCGGCCAGGCAAGCTCTGCCGGGGGCTTGCGCGGCACACGCCAAGGAGGCGGCGGACGGGGCTGAGGGTCCTCCAGCACCTTCCCACAGGTCTCTCCCCGCTCCTAAATAGCCGAGTTTTCCTGGCAGCCCGCCGAGCTCCTCCGCTTCAGCTGCTCGGTGCCTACAGGAGCCCCGGACCTGGGATCCTCAGCCCCAGCAAGCAGCAATCATAAAATGCAGACCCAGGCAGGGATATAGCCCTTCTGGCTGAATTTAAAGCCAGGGTTTAGTCTCAAATCTAGTCCTAAGTATAAGCTAGAACCTGCTAAGGACAGTGTTGCTCGCAGCCGAGATCAGAAGGGGATGTTTAGGTGGGAATGGCACTGGGCAGTGCCGGACTCTTAGATGCACAGCTCAAACTGCCAAAAAAAAAAAAAAATTTTAAAAAATGCTGCATCAAAACCCAAGCAACCCTCTCCCAAGGAGACGGGGTTGCATTTGTCACCTACAAGCGCGCAGGAGCGCGCCGGGCTCCGCAGCAGCCTGGCCCCCGCATGCGTGCAAGCAGCGGGCTCCCTCCCGCACGCTTGAAATAAGGGCCGGGAGGTGTAAAAAAAAAAAAACAAAAAAAAAAAAAGGCTGTGCTTCCAGGAAAATGCACTGCAGCACGGCTTCTGCCTGTCCGCAGGGACCCATTTCGCTAACAGTGTGTCCATTCAGCCCGATATATAAATTACTAATGTAAATTAATGGATAATTGAAGCCCTTTAGTCCTAAATATTTAAATTATTTAACAGGCAATTAAGAGAGAAGGAGAAAGAAAAGAGGAAAAGGGGCCTTAACCCCAACAGGCAGGGGGGAAAAAAAAAAAAAGTAATAAATGAAGCGAGAGGAGACCAGAAATAGTGGAACATACACGTTTTAAAGGGACGCTGCCAGCTTCATTTTGTTTCGCCACGCGCTTGAGCCCGGCGGG
>NW_010540181.1:331-1249 GCF_000687285.1 Phaethon lepturus | reverse complement strand
ACCCCCCGCGGGGGGCGCCCGGGGGAGCCGCGGGACCGGTTCTGCTCCGCATCCTTTCCGGGAGAGGAAAACTCCATGGCTGCACTTGTAACAGCTCTCGGTCACGGCGATCGCCGGGACTTCCTGACATGCCAGAACATACAATACTTTTAGATAAGGGTTGTTTTTTTTTTTTTCCCCTCCTCCCTACCCCTAAGCCAACAGCATTCTCTTATACAGTGCCATTCCTGACCCCTTTTTGATTTTTTCCCCGCTTTTTTTAAGCCCTGCACTCACCTATCAAGTACAAACACCTTTAACCTCGGGGTAATCTCAGCGAAATGGCTATTTCGCTCTCTCCGCATCCCCCTCCATCCCTCTCCCCACACCCTCAGCAAGGCATAGCGCTGGCACAAGAGCAATCCATCAGGATGCCGGATCCCATCAGTGCGATGAGTTTCCCATCCTCAGATCTACAGCAAAACCCACCCAACAGCACAGCCCCACGGCAAGGAGCAGGTCAGGACTGAGAAACACGGTGTTTCTCCCTCCTGCCTCCATCCCAAACTGGCCGGGGATATTCCCACCGCTCCCCTGAGCGCTGGAGGAGGTCATAAGGAAAAATGCCCGGTGGCCCATTGAGAAAAGACGTCACGTGGGGGGAAAAAAAAAAAAAAACCATTTTTAACAAAAGCAGCGTGTGAGTTTGTGCGTGCCCGGGGACGACACCGAGGGCAGGGAGAGGGATCAAGACAATAGTGAATAGACTTCAGATTATATCCTGAACTCGCAGCCTCATGGGAACGGGGTTATAAAAACCCTTTTTATTTTGTTTGTAGTCCAAAACAAACAAGTACATAAAAAGCTAAATGCGGAGGAGCCAGACAGGAAGTGAGTAACATCTGGGAAACATCTGACCCCAGCCGTCCCGCAAGCCCA
>NW_010540181.1:0-321 GCF_000687285.1 Phaethon lepturus | reverse complement strand
AAAACAAACCATTTTTAACAAAAGCAGCGTGTGAGTTTGTGCGTGCCCGGGGACGACACCGAGGGCAGGGAGAGGGATCAAGACAATAGTGAATAGACTTCAGATTATATCCTGAACTCGCAGCCTCATGGGAACGGGGTTATAAAAACCCTTTTTATTTTGTTTGTAGTCCAAAACAAACAAGTACATAAAAAGCTAAATGCGGAGGAGCCAGACAGGAAGTGAGTAACATCTGGGAAACATCTGACCCCAGCCGTCCCGCAAGCCCAGCCCCGGCACAGCGCCGGGTACCTGCTCCCGCCGCGCCGAAGCGGTGGGGGC
>NW_010540180.1:386-624 GCF_000687285.1 Phaethon lepturus | reverse complement strand
CAGGGCAGCCCCAGATGGGGGTGGGAAACCTGGGGTTCCCAGCTGAGCTCTGCTGGGGGGTGGTGCTGGACTGCAGCAGGGCCGTGTCTAACTCCTGTGCCTGGTCTGTCCGTCTTTCGTCCTCTGTGCCCATCCCTGGTCCCTCCTGGTGCCTCTCCCTCTGTCCCCGTGTCCCTGCTCTGCTGCCCATCACCGCTGTGTGTGTCCCCCCTTGTCCTCGCCCCCACCTACCTCTCCC
>NW_010540180.1:0-268 GCF_000687285.1 Phaethon lepturus | reverse complement strand
GGTCCCCGTGTTCCCACATGTCCTCTGTGCCTATCTTACTCCCTGTCCCCGTGTGTCCCGCACATCTGCCTCACTCCTTGTGTATCCATGTCCCCGTGTTCCCCATGTCTGCCCCGTTCCCTGGGTCCCTGTCCTTACGTGTCTATCCCGCTCCTTGTCACCCCTGGTCCCTGTCCCCACAGGCCCCCGTCGGCTCCCGTGATGGCTCAGACGCTGCAGATGGAGATCCCCAACTTTGGGAACAGCATCCTGGAGTGCCTGAACGAGC
>NW_010540179.1:628-863 GCF_000687285.1 Phaethon lepturus | reverse complement strand
GGAGGGGCCGCGTCAGAGGACGGGTCTCCTGACTCCCGGCAATTCACCGCAGGAAGCACTACGCCAGAAACCCAGCCCTCCTGCACCGCTTCTGCCCACTCCCTCTCCACGCAGGCAGCTGCGTGGAGGAGCCCGAGCCCCGGCAGGGATACAGGAGGACTCGTTACAGCGCAGAGCAAACAAAGAGAAAGGACGAACCCCCCAAGAGGAAAACGAACAGAGAGCTTGTGCGCGG
>NW_010540179.1:0-227 GCF_000687285.1 Phaethon lepturus | reverse complement strand
GCGCCTTTTGCTTTAGCTATTAAACTGTCTCTATCTCAACCCACAAGTTTTCTCACTTTTACCCTTCTGACTCTCTCCCCTGTCCCACTGGGGGGGAGTGAGCGAGCGGCTGCATGGGGCTCAGTTGCCATCTGGGGCTAAACCATGACAATCCTTTTCAAAGGTGGGTTGACGCAGGCTGGGCACCTGGTGCCCCCCAGAGCCGCTCTGTCGCTCCCCTCCTCAGC
>NW_010540178.1:6369-7003 GCF_000687285.1 Phaethon lepturus | reverse complement strand
GCCTCCCGTGGGTGGGACCCCATGCTGGAGCTTGCTTCTCCTTTCATGAGAAGAAAGGAGTGGCAAAGACAACGCATAATGAACTGAACGCAACCCCCATTCCCTGTCCCTCTGTGCTGCTTGGGCGGGGGGACATGTGAGGAAGGTGATAGAGAAATTGGGAGTGAAGTTGAACCCAGGAAGAAGGGAGGGGTGGGGGGAAGCTGTTTTTAGATTTGTTCTTATTTCTCATTATTCTACTCTGATTTGATTGGTAATAAATTAAATTAATTTCCCTGAGTTGAGCCTGTTTTGCCCATGATGGTAATTAGTGAGTGATCTCCCTATCCTTATCTCAACCCATGGGCATTTTGTCATACTTTCCCCCCCTGTCCTGTTCAGGAGGGGGACTGATAGAGCAGCTTGGTGGGCACCTGGCCGTCAGCCAAGGTCAACTCACCACATCCCCTCATGGGTTTGTACAGCTCTATGGATTCTATCACCCTGCCCAGTCTGGGATCCCATCTGGTTTAAAATCTCATCGGTTACAAAGTCCAGGTTGATCTTTCTGGATGTGGTGCCTGTGGTTTCTTGATAGCCCATCAATTAGTATGAGTGGCAGGGGTGTTTCTTGTTCCTTTCCCCCTGTTTGTTT
>NW_010540178.1:0-6294 GCF_000687285.1 Phaethon lepturus | reverse complement strand
CCATGTTTGTTTTGTCAGGTCTGGGTCTCTGTATGTTTTATTTGTTGTTTCTCTTCCACATACACTTACAGGGACATTTGTGGTTATGGCGTCTGTCTTCCCAAGAAACCATTATGTGTGGTAAGGCCCTGCTTTCCAGGAGGTGGTTAAACATCTGCCTGCCAATGAGAAGTAGTGAATGAATCCCTTATTTTGCTTTACTTGCATGCACAGCTTTGCTTCACTTTTTAACTGTCTTTATCTTGACCCATGAGTTTTCTCACTTTTGCCTTCTGATTCTCTCCCCCATCCTGCTGCAGGAGGAGTGAGCGACTGGCTGGGTGGGTGCTTAATGGCTGGCCCAGGGTCAACCCATCACAGGAAGTCAGCCCTATCCCATTTCAGGTTCATTCTCTCACCTAGGAGATTGGATATCAGTTTTCCCATTTCTCTGCTCTGCCTGATTTCCACAGGAAAATAAATACACCGATGGGGGTTGTTTTGCACCAGGCAGTGTTGGTCCATTATGATCCCAGAAAGGAAGGCACTCAGACTCTGTAAAGTATCATTAAAAAAGCTAATTACTAGAGCTAACACTATAAAGAAGAAGAGAATAGTATAGATAATCTTGCATCCCTTTAGATGCTGGGAACCTCGAGTTGTGCAGCATTAAATAGGCCTCCAATCAGGGTGCAACACACCATGCAGATCCCGTCCATGGCAGGGTTGCCCCACTGTGGTCATTCAAGTCATTGTAGGACTTTCTTACAAGGAAACGACTCTTAATAAGTTCTACTGTCAAATAGAAAGGATGTTCACATAAGACACCCAAGTGGCATAATCACCGGTATCAAGTGGGAGCTGCCTTCGTGCTCCTCTTACAATGAACTGGCTGAGTTTATCCTGAGGCCAAGGAATTTGAGCACCACAACACAGGCCTGAAGGCCAAGCTGTACATGCAGCACAGCAGAGCACAGGCCTGGGCCTACTCAGGTGTTGTGGTTTAAACGCAGTAGGCACCACACAACTGCTTGCTCACTCTCCCCACAGTGGGATGGGGGGGATAATTGGAAGGGTGAAAGTGTAAAAACTCATGGGTTGAGATAAAGACAGTTTAATAAGAAAAAAAGGAAGAAAAAACCCCCAACGAATAAAAACAAAACCAAGAAAAACAAGTGATGCAAAAAAACTCCAATTGCTCACCACCAGCTAACTGATGCCCAGCCAGTACCTGAGCAACAGCAGCCTCAGCAAAACTTCCCCCTCCCAAGTTTTTATTGCATATGTCATATGGTATGGAATATCCCTTTGGCCAGTTGGGGTCAGCTGTCCCAGCTGTCTCCCAGCTTCTTGTGCATCCCTGGCCTACTTGCTGGCAGGGCAGTGTGAGAATCAGAAAAGACCTTGATGCCTTGAAGCACTGTTCAACAATAGCTAAAACATCAGTGTGTTATCAACACTCTTTTCATCACAAATCCAAAACATAGCACCGTACAAGCTACTATTAAGAAAGTTAACTCTATCCCAGATAAAACCAGTACATCAGGTTACCTATTATGTGGATCACTAACTCCTCGATGTACAATGTTCTTTCAGTCAGGATCACTACAGGGGTCATTTTTGATTTCTTCTTCTGAAGCTGTTTTACTTTGTAAAAATAACTGAATATTTACTGGAGTAGAACTTAAATCTGATATTCCCGCAGTCAGTGTGAACATTTTAATTAGCAGAATTTAATTTTGATCTTGCACTTTATCTCTCTAGAGCAATGAATGTTAAATGACGTATAAAGTTGAACTCCAACTCTGAAACACAACCCTGTGTATTCAGTAACTCAAAGATATACAGAGAGTACTTAAGACACCTTTCACTTGCATTTGGAGGAGAGTCTCCACTATTTCAGCTCTAAATCATGCCTCACAGGAATTTGAAAACAGTTTAACTCCTGGATAATTGCATACAATGGACATAGAGCCAAAAGTTTTGATATGTTGGGGAACCTGGCCTGTGCCTTGCAGGTATGACAGAAAGGAGAATTCTCTAAAGACTTATGTATGACTACTTGGCTAAATATCTGTAAATTAGCTATGTAATCTGAAAACCCCTCAGCACAAAGCCGGGATAAGCGGGCCTCACGCGTGCACCTATGGTACCTCTGGTGCCGAGGGGTCTTCTGTGTGAACGCGGACACCACCTCGGCTCGCTGGTGTCACGACCGGTCGCGGGCCCAGACCCCACAGCGGTGCCGGGCCGTCATGCTCCCTGGCAACCGTTGACAAGCAGCAAACCTGAAACCGCGCGCGGGGGAGGCGGGGAGCGCCCCCTTCCACGCTGAACACCACGTCTATAAAACTATGAGGGCTCACCCGGAAGCGCTTCTATGAGGGCGGTACTAGGCGCTGTGCTTGCTTGGTGTGCAATGCGTTTCCTCAGTTAGGTTTCTCCGTCGTGATCGGTTCGCGCCGCAGACATCTTCCTCCGGGTTCCGCGCCTGCTGGCCTCAAACGCGGGGCTGCCCTCTTTCCGCCCGGCTCAATCTCTGTTACCATTAGTCCTCTCTGCACGCTGAGTGATGCTGTTACGGGGTTCCGGAACCGCGGGACCGTGGGGGTGGCTGACGCTGCTGCTGGTGGCCTGCGCGGCACGGGCCTCTGAGATCACTTTTGAGCTGCCTGACAACGCCAAGCAATGCTTCTACGAGGAGATTGTTCAGGGCACTAAGTGCACCCTCGAGTTTCAGGTACTCCTTGCTTCCCTCGGTCCCCGGGGAATCTCTTGTTATTTCACTTTTACCATTAATATTAGGGTTTTAATAACTTAATACCTATATAAATTGGTGGGCACTTAAACTATGTTATGTGAACAGCCTATCTGAAGTGTTGCTTCTGGTGCTTGGCACCTCTGAATAAATTTTTATAGCATATGTTTGAATAGATATTTAAATATTTCAAACAAAATGTCTACTACTTTAGAAAGCTTCTGTATACATATAAAAGGGCTGTGCCTTTGGATAGAAGTCTCTTCACCTTTCAGGATGCTTTATCTTAAAGGCAAGAAGTTTGGAGCATCGATTAAATATAACTACTAGCCTGAGAGTCATCAGAATAGTGATCTATGAATACCTAAATTGCTAATTGCTCTTGCTGTGGAGATAGGATAGCTAGTCTGATTCTACAGAACAATGTGCTATAGACCAATAATCAGAGGCTGATAATACTTGAGACAATCATGAAGTTTTGAGTTGCTTGTAGGCATAATCTGAATGTGTTGGTGTGGGAAAGAAATACTGTCATTAATTGTGCAGGAATGAGGCAGCAGAACCTCTAGAGTATGCTCTGTTGACATGCACATATGAAAATGCGCCAGGCTGTAATACCTGTTCTACTGGACATATGCTATTCCTGCAACATAAAGCAGCTTGACCTAATAGGCTAGTTAGATAGTTTAGGCCATACATAAAGGAGCTGGTCTATTGCATTTTGGCAATCTCAACTTGCTGAATAAATTGCATGGATGGGCTTGTGGATATAGCAAATTACTGATTTATTACAGTAATGTCTTTGCTCCATCAAATTTAATCTACTCTAGCCTTTGCTATAGTACCAGTATCTTAAAACAAAATAACTAAAACTTCCCTCATAAACCATTAGAAAACATAGTTAACATTACATATCCTCAATTTAAAAGATCTTATTTTGAATTGTTCTGTGAGTCTTCCATAGGTTGAGGATTTTTGCAAACTTGTATTGAAAGATTTTTAAATTAATGCATTTTATTTTAAAACATTTGTCAGATCAAACAATTTGAAGTGCTAGTTAGATGTCTGGTCTGCTTAAGACAATTTCTTGTTTTCAGGTGATCACTGGAGGTCATTATGATGTTGACTGTCAGGTGGAAGGTCCTGATGGTGCTGTATTATACAAAGAGATGAAGAAACAATATGATAGTTTTACATTTACTGCATCCAAAAATGGAACATACAAATTCTGCTTCAGCAATGAGTTCTCTACTTTCACACACAAAACTGTGTACTTCGATTTCCAAGTTGGAGAAGATCCACCACTGTTTCCTAGTGAGAACAGAGCAACTGCACTTACTCAGGTAAAAGAGTTGTGTTTGACAGCAACTGTTAGGTGGAGGGAATGTTTTTCAAATTCAACTGCACTAGATATCTATATCACTGTTGAAAATTAATGGGTTGGAGCTTCTTTAAAATAAACTGAGTTACTAAAAGTGAGCCTTTTCCGAAAATTAGGATTTCCGGAGTGCAGAGCTGAGGAGGAATTGCCAAGTGTTTAAGTGGAAATTAGGGAAAATAGACTGTGTCTTAGAGTTTAAGGGAACTTTTTTATGCCATGGTTCTATGTCTGTGGGAGTGTGGATTTCATAGAGTGTAAAATATCAGTGGATCAGGGTTTTCAAAATTCCTGAACTTTGGAGAAACTTTGAGAACAATTTGTTTTTATATTAAAATAGTTTAGAGTCTCTTTTGAGGGGAAGACTTGAATGGTTGATCTCTTATGTAACTATCACTTTTAAAATGGGAAGAGAATTCTAGTGAAATAAAAAAATGAACAAAATCAGTCATATTTAACTGGCTTCTAGATATGTAATTTATAAGACACTTAAGTGGCAAAGCAGTATTCTTGCTCCAAACTTATTTTCCTAATGTTCCTTTCTTTCTTCAGAATTTTAGTTTTACAGCACTTTTTCCCAAACTAAATTGGCCAACTTCACTTGGAACAGTCACTTCACAAATTATCACTAACATTCTTACACTATAACTGTTACCAAACTTCACTTTAAGAAGCCATTTTGAAACGCTGGATGTGGCCACTATTTTACTGGTTTGAACTAAATGGTAGAAATGCCACTTGCCAAATATCCATCTTGCTCACTTGAATTTACCCCATGTAAGTCTGCAGTGGCCAAAATTTCTAATGAGTAGGTGACTTTCTGTGAATTCAGTTAATTCTTATCTCTTTCTTCTCATCACTTTTCTCTTCTGCTTTATGTTGTCTTTTGATTCTTGATCCTGTAGCTCCATATCTCCCTGTACTTTCTTTAGTCTTCATTCTGTGCATTCTGTTACATGTTTTGGGGGTTTTTTTGTGTATTGAGGGGGGTGTGTGTGTTTTTGGGGATTTTTGTTGGTTGGTACTTTGGCACCAGTAGAGAGTACTGAGAACACAGAACATGCAGATTCTAGATCCAGCATCTTTGCAGGCTGTGGGAGAAGGTATAAGAAAAAGTTTATAACTGGGTTGTAGCATACATAATGCAAATCACATCTTTGGGAAAGAGGAATTTAACTTTCAAAGCATAACTCATCTTTGGTAAGTAGGTTCTCCATTACAGTTTTCTTGAGGCTTGTAGTATGACCAAATTTGGGTGGACTTTTACAGGAACTGTAAAAAGTAAATCCCTGAAACTAGACTTTGTTTAAATTTAAGATCCCTGCTGCAGAGTAGGGGAGGGCTCCATAATTTAGCAGTGAAATAAATGGCAGAACTTAATGCATGAAATCTCTTCCTGAATTTTGTTTAGAAGAATATCTTGGACTTGTTCAGACACATGTCCTGAAAGTCATCAACTTGAAAAGCTGATTTGACACAGATATAAGTAATTGACAGTGGTTTTTATTAGGGTGTCAAACACTTCCTTTTATAATAGATTGTGCTTTTGATCTTTAGTAAAGACTGATTTTTAGGGGATAGCCAGTTGGTTAGTTGTTCTAAAACTTAAGTATTTTGAAGATATTAATTAATTTCTTGATGGTCAAAAGACAGTCATGGGTACTGACTCTTACTTTCAGAAGATAAACTGAAAATGGAAGAAGTTTGTGTAAAATGATCTAGGTCTTGGAAAAGCCTGTAGTACATAAATTGCAAAGGTTAAGATTTTTCAGGTAAGAAAAGGGAATGTGTTTTTTATGACAGCTGACAAGTGCAGTTGGGCAATTTGGTCTTCAGTGATGTCATTTTTTTCTGTACAAAAACATACTAAAGAGACATTTTAATGATAAAAAATAATAGTCCTTCACAATCTCAAGATTGATGGATGGGCACTTGAAATCTTTCAGGAAAACAAAATGAGCTTGTTCTTTGACTCAAATGCAACCCAAGAAGGTAAAAAGATGAAGTCTTGTGCTTTTCCTCTTTGTGCATTATATGGCATTACATTATAAACTAGAAACTCAGTAATAAGTTATGTTTTGTTCTCACACATGTAGAGCTGTGTGAGAGATGTTTTGATCTCACACATTAGATATTTTCCCAATATCTAATCTAAACCTCCCTTGGCACAATTTGAGGC
>NW_010540177.1:3278-4152 GCF_000687285.1 Phaethon lepturus | reverse complement strand
CGTGCTCCCGGTGGAACGCCAGCCCCGTCAGGGTGACTCACGAGGAAGCACGACACCCATGGCTGCCCACAGCGGCACCCATGCTCCTCTGCCCTCCGCAACCTTTGGATTTTTCCCCTCCCACGGCATCACCTTCCCGCTCACGCTCCAGCAGCAACACCTTTGTCATGGGATCACAAGAAACAAGTCTGCAGCTCGAGGAACGGGTCAAGCCCCGATGCAGTCACAGGGCATGGGATGACCTCACTCACACCAAGCTCCAGGGCTTCCTTGCTCCTGAGGAGTCGGAGCACAACACCTGGCTTGCGGCACGCCGTTGCGGAACAAAACATCCCCTTGGAGCCTGCCTCCAAAAGCTGACATGCAACTCCAGTTGTAAAACATGAGACTAATTTTCTGCAATTTTTTTTTTTTGGAGGGGAAAAACCCCACGTTAATTGTATTCTCCAAACATCCAAAGAGCCTAGAGCCCGCCGCGAGTTAGCTGAAATCAGATTACCGGAGCCACAGCTCTCTCTCTTCCCAAACTGCTGCCGGGGCTGGCGGCAGTTCAGCACCTACCCCTTCCAGCTCTCTTCCCAAGTTACAGCCACAACATCCTCCAGCTCCTTTCAACAGCAGTCCTCTACACCGGAGATCGGTCGCTCGTGCGCGGGCACGTCCACACAGCTTTACGCCCTTCGGGAGGTGGGGCTGGAAGTCCCCGGGGGTTTGGCCCCAGCCCTGGGTCGGGTGAGCCCCAAGACGATCAGAGACGGGGGTAAAGCTGCGCCGGGCTGGGATTCACTCCTCCGCCCGGCCCCAGCTCCAGGGGACGGCCAGCCCCACATTAGCCGGCCCGCAAGGCGCCGCCTTCATCTTCCCGCTTACGCCC
>NW_010540177.1:2052-2720 GCF_000687285.1 Phaethon lepturus | reverse complement strand
GCACAACTCAACCCAGCAGCAACACAAAACTCCACGTGGAGTCAGAACACCGGCAGGGCAGGACTCGGGCAGTATTTCCTCCTCTTTTTTGGGGCCCTTCACGCAGCTCACACCTGCCCCAGCAGCAGGGACGTTTCTGGCCAGATGCAGCTCAGGGATGCGTGGAACTGTCGGGGAAACACCCAGAGATATCCAGCCAGGCTGGGAAAATCTGCATTGCTGCCCATTTGGCCCATTCCCATGCGCTTGGACAAACACCAAGCCCACTTTAGAGCATCTCACCAGGGAACACCGAGAGCCGGAGGGACAGCCCCGTGCAGACCATCGGGGCTTTTCCACTTTTTGCTGCTTATGCTTCCTGCCCAGAGCGCGCGGGAACGCACCCACGTTCATCACTCTTTGTGTTCCCTGCGTGGTGCAATTTCGCCACTTTTTTTTATTGTATTTGTATTTTTAACAACTCCTCCTCAAGCGCGCTCATGCAGACAGCATCGGGCGAGCAGCAAGGGTTTTCTTAAAAGAAAAAAAAAAAAGCAGCGCCACAGCTTCCTGCAAAACAAGGGCGTCACGGGAAAGCAAAGGCTGCCCGCCCCGCTCCCGGGCTCAGGATGCCGCAATCCGCCCGGCCGGCCACCGCGGCCACCGCAGCCACGCTGCCCGCTCCAGAC
>NW_010540177.1:1054-1938 GCF_000687285.1 Phaethon lepturus | reverse complement strand
GAACCGGCCCAGACGACGCAAGCCGCATTAACCGTGTCCCCCCAGCCTTCATCGTCACTACGTGGCAGCCGTTAGAGCTTGACCTTTGCCGTCGAGGTATGGGATACTGCCCTCCAGACTCTTAACTTCGTTACGGCCAGCAGAGCAGTGCTTGCTGCAAACCAGTAACCGACTGGGACCAAGAGCGTGTTTGATTTTTTTATAAAAGGACGTTGCCACTTATTCCAGGGAATAATGCTGCTGCAGCACTGAGACGGCGCCGGCACGAACTCGCAGCAGTGCCAGAGGTCGGCGAGCCCTCGCCATGTCCCAGCCTACCCTGCGCGCCTGGGCCTGGGAAAATCCCAGCACTCTGTCTCCTTCCTGCTTTCCTTTTGACTCTGCTTTGCACCGTTGTGCTTGGTTTTTTTGGTTTTTATTATTTTCCTAATCTGCTGTTTCCTACCGGACATAAAGCCATTCCTCCCAGCAGCCTTCCCACGGCTTCTGGTCTGTGACCCCATCTCCGTGCCAGGTAACACAGGCTCCTTAGGAGCCTTTCAGCGCTGGTAGACATTATCTGTCCGCCCTTCTGATGTCTTCCAAAGCCGAATCCGGCATTCCCGCTGCCTCAGAGTGCTTCCCAGCCCTCCTGGAGCGCTCTAAGCAGCTCCTGTCACACCACGGGAGCCTCCGGAGCCTTACATCCCCTCGCTGCAAGCCACTAACCCGAGATGCCACGCTGCCATCGGCCTCGCCAATGCCGCCTTCCTCATCCTCGTCCTGGATTTCCAGCGACCTCCTTTATCTCGCTGTGCCCCGACACAGCTTTGCCTCTCCCCGTGCTTTCCAAACGGCCTTCTCCGACGAGCAAGACAGACAAAAGCTGCTGCGGGCGGCAGCAA
>NW_010540177.1:678-1008 GCF_000687285.1 Phaethon lepturus | reverse complement strand
ACCGGGCGGGGCAGCCAAGCGACGCGGCCAGGCACAAAGCACCAGTGTTTAGCCGCTCGGGTGCAGGTATTTTGATAGGGAGGGAGGCTGGCTGGGGGATTACGCCGCTGCGTGCTACCTGCACCGCTCACACAGGATATTCAGCTGCTTCGGCAGAGCCTCGACACCAACTTCTACCTAAGAAATACACCAGGAACAAGAAACGCATTGGGCGGCGTTCAGGAGATAGACACGTACCTGGGCGGCCAGACGGATCCCTCCTCCAGAGCTCTGGCCGGGAGCGCCGGCAGACAGCCCTGCCTGGCCCCGGCCTCCCGGGATCTCCATGGG
>NW_010540177.1:0-282 GCF_000687285.1 Phaethon lepturus | reverse complement strand
CCGGCAGCCGCAGCGCGTTCGTTGAAAGCCGGGACCACACTTCCTGGTGTGGCTTCATCTCACCCAGACTCCAGCACGCAAAGGCGAAGGCAGCCCGGCTCCTCACACGGGACGTGCTCGCAGAACTGCCCATTTCTGCTCGCACGGCCATGCTCGCCCACAGACCCAGCTACGCTGGGCGCAGAGACGCTCGCCCTCATCATGTCATCTGGCAGAAAGCAATTATCTTTGCCAACAACTGGGTTTGGGGGCTGCTCCCCCAGACCCGGGGGGCTTCGGCAG
>NW_010540176.1:8824-9152 GCF_000687285.1 Phaethon lepturus | reverse complement strand
CCATACCCACCCTCCTGCCTTCCCCCAAGTGACCCGGAGCTGATGCCAGTCTCCTGTTTTGTCCCCAAATGATCTCAGGGTCCTCTTGGGCTACCGGGCGAAGCTGGAGCCACAGGACTGAGCGGCACCGAGGTGAGTGGGCTCCCGGGATTTGGGTCAATAACCCTGGGGCTTATTTTTTGGAGTAGGGATGATTTTTTTTTTTCCTTCCTAGGGTCTGGCGGGCGCAAAAGGGGAGCCAGGCAAGCCGGGGAAGCCAGGGCAAACGGTGAGGAGTGGGATGGAGCCATCCTAGTTCTCCCTGGCACAGGCAATGGGATGCTGGGAT
>NW_010540176.1:8058-8760 GCF_000687285.1 Phaethon lepturus | reverse complement strand
TGAACCCCCCCCGTGGCCCCTCTCTACCCTCCAGAGAGGGGCAAAAAACTGAAATGGAGACTTCAGCTTAGAGCATCCTCCTGTGCACGCCGTGGCAAGAGCGGGGAGGGAGGCGACTTACCTGGCGCAGCATCCTTACGGCGGGGTTTCCTTCTCCTTTGGGATTTTAGGGCTCTCCAGGACAAGCCGGTCCTAAAGGGCGGAAAGGTTGCAAAGGAGAAAAGGTACCTCCAAAATCCTCCTCTGCAGGTGGTTCCTGTGGGGGACTGGCCACTGGGCATAGGGTGGCTGAGCCTGAGCTGGTCAAGCCCATTGTGATCCGTGGAGAGAAACTGGGGGAATTGCCCCGGGGGACCCATTTCTCCCCACTGTAAAGGCAACCGCGCATCGGTGCCTGGCAAACACAGAACCCTTAGATGCCCTTGGGCTGCTTTGGCTGGTTTTTGGGTGAAGAGCTTGCAGGTCTCTCCATCTTGGCCCCCCAGCCCCGCAGGGCTGCCTCCATCCTGGGTCAGGTGCCCTTAAGGGGGGACAGGGGACCTCCCCTTCCTGGGCCACCTCTGCACCATGGCCTTGGTGTCCATCTCCAGGGCCCCGCAGCAGCTGGTGAGCTCTGTCCCCATCTCCGCGCAGCAGCAGCCCCTTTCCGCCAGTCCTGGTGCGGGATGTGGCTGGGGGGGCGGTGGCCTACCATCTCCATCT
>NW_010540176.1:4725-8030 GCF_000687285.1 Phaethon lepturus | reverse complement strand
AAGAAGGGGCCCCTGGAGAGACTGGCAGACGGGTAAATGGCACCGTTGTCCCCATGGAGGGTAGCGGGAGGCATGGGGCTGATGCTTGGAGCCCACAGAGGTCTGGCAGAGGGGGCTCAGCACTCCCTGGGCGGGCAGCGAGGGGGACACAGGGCTCAGTGCCTTCAGCAGGCTTGAACTGGAATTGCTCGTGAGTCTTTAATCTGTTTTTCCCAGGGCAAGCGAGGCAAGGCGGGCCACCGGCCCCCGAGAGGTCCCCGGGGACCCAAGGTAGGTCAGCTTTGCCCCACTGGGACAAGGGCTGCTTTGGCACCCTGGCAGCTCAGGGGTGCACCCGAGCCGGGGGGGTGCTGACGCCTGCCCAAGCCCCCAGCTTGGACAAGGATAAGCCAATATAGGGGCATCGCGCAGCTGGAGGGCTCTGTGTCCCCAGCCCCTTCCAGCCCGAGGAGGGGGTCTCCTGCCCCCCCAAGCCCCTGTGGGCTGCTCTGCCTGCAAGAGGCACCAGGGCATCGCTCCTGCCTTGCTCTCGCGCCGCACCGCTGTGCCCACCAGCTGGGGTCTCTTGCTTTTGCATTTCAGGGCTACCCAGGCGACGAGGGGCCAGAAGGACCCCAGGGCCCCCAAGGACTCTATGTGAGTATTAGCTCGGAGGTTTTGGGATGCCGGCACTCACGGTTTGGCCCCACTGGGGCGGGCCGTGCAACCCAGCTCTGCAAACAACCGAAGCAGAGACCCATTTAAAATGAGTGAAGTTTCTGTTTCACTCATCGGTCGTTCATCCATCTCAACTTCCCTTCTCCTCCCAAATTAACATCCCAGCAGTGTGTGTGCAGTCAGGTGAATCACATCATTTTGAATACGTTACTCTAGAGGCCAAGTATTTCCCTTCCAGTGAAGTGTCTGATGCCTGGCAGTGCTGGCTGCTCGCAGAGGACTGTCCCCATGTTCCCAGAGAACTGGCATGGCTGGAAGGACTGGCTGCACTGCAGCCCTACTCAAAAAACCCTACTCAAATATTTTTTTTAATTACTAGAAATTGTTTTTTCTCTAAAATAAGAATCCCAGCTTCAGAAATTTCACAAAACAAAGCCGGGCTGTTCTGCAAACAGCCAAGAGACCTGAACTGCATTTTTCATGGGGTTTGCTGAGGGATCCTCAGCAAAGATATGATGAGAAAATGCCTCAAAGTTTCTAAAACTGCCTGAAATTCTCAGAATCCTGGCAGTAACTTCGGTTGCGGCAAGGTCCCTCTTCACCAGGGAGCTGACGGGAGCAGCTCAGCTGCAGGGTGATGCGGTACCGCATCGTTTCTCTCTTAGGGCATCCCAGGGCTGAAGGGCTTGAAAGGAGACCCCGGTCCCAAAGGACACAAGGTAGGTGACGTGTACCTGGCACTCGAGCCCTGGGCACAGCAGGGGCTCTGGGCACAGGCTAGCATTTAATTTGCTGGATGCCATCACCTATTCCCCTCTTCTTGAACCCCGATCGCTGCAGTATCCTTCTTTGGGGGTTGACCACCATGTCCCCAGGTGCTTGGGAGATGGGACCTTTAGATTTTCTCCAAAACCAGGTCCTCTTCCAGCCTCTCCATCCTCCTGGAGTTGGAAGCAGCAGCGTACAGTCTTTTAATCCCCTGCTCTCAGCGTTGGTGCTGACGCAGCACGAGCACGTAGCTCCTCTGTGCCGTTACCGATGAGCTGACGGACACAACCTTGGCCTGAGAAGCCAAGCACATCCTCACGGTCCCGTCCGCCAGCCGCCAGGCTGTAAATAAGAGCGACAAACAGGTCCTGGCGGCGGGTGGTCGCTCGCAGCCATCAGGAAAATGAAACCCCGGTAATAAATAAAGCTTTAAATTTATTGCGGGCTAAAGGAGCAATGGCAGAAGCGAAAGGCCGGGGCGTTGGGCGAGGCCGGAGGCTGGGAGAGCAGGCGGAGGGGAGGCTGCGGGCAGCTGCCGGGCTGGCGTTTCTTCCCCGGCTCCCCCAGATTTCAGCACATAAGAAATTTTCTTTATTTTCTCATAAGGGTTTCCTGGGAACCTCTGAGGTTTTCTTGAACAATATTTTAGTGTGGGATAAACTACTTTAGTTTTGGCTCCGCAGCTGAGCAGGCGAGGCAGACGTTCCATCACGCCGCCTCCTTCCCTAGCAACATGGGTACGGTTAATTCTAGAAAATCGAAAGGATGGGGTTTTTTTCAGAAATTGTACAGCCAGCCGTAACTGGGAATTTCCCATTTCCAGCCACTTGCTGGAGGCCAGGAGATGTTTGGCCTTGGGAAATGTCCCCAGGCAGGTATCTCCTGCCAGGGTCAGGCAGCAAGCAAAACCTCCGTTGCCTACCCAATGAAATACCACCCACGGAGTAATTAGAGCAGGGTTCCCGATGCCCCTCTGGGGCAGAGCCCCCCACCCAGGCTGGTGTCCCAGGGGGGTTCTACCCTCCTCCTTGCCACCGAAGCTCTCCCTGGCTCTCTCCTAGGGTGAGAAGGGCAGCGTGGGCGACCTGGGCCAGCAAGGGGATGATGGCTTCAAGGTGCGTGAAGGGTTTTGCTCTTTTCCTCCCTCCCCTTAGTCCCTTGTCATCACCCTGTGTGACATCTTGGCATGTCCACTAGGGCAAGCCAGGACCCCATGGCATCCCCGGGAGACCGGGACCCAAGGGACAGCAGGTAAGGGCAGGGTGGAAGGGGAACGGCAGGAAGCGAGATGAGTATTTGGGGTGAATTCCTCATCTTTCTGTACAAAATCCAGCTGGGGAAGGGGCTGGTTGTAGAAGGACGTAGGGCATGGGGAGTGGCTGTGCAGTGCCCTGACCTCCTTCGGTGTCTTTGCAGGGTGACACTGGCCCCCCCGGCCCGCGGGGACACCCTGGCATCCCCGGGACGCCGGTGAGTCCTTCGTCCTCCCGGCAGGTTTGGGGTTCGCTCCTGGCCCTGGGAGAGTTATGCTGGGATGGGACTTTGATCCCTCCTGCCTCCCTCTTAGCCGGGTCTTGTCCTTCTCTTCCAGGGTTTGTCCGGACCCAAAGTAAGTAGGGGGGAGCGCCTGGAGCTCGGCTCAGCCCCACTGCGGGGCACCCTCCCCTCCTGCCCTCTCCCCGGGGTGCAGGGTGGCCCCATGGGGCACCCCGGGGTGCCGCTTGGCACAGCAGCATCTCGCCACCTTCCTTTTCTCTCCTCCTTCGGCAGGGGCTGAAAGGCTTCCCAGGGCTGCCGGGACCCAGGGGCATGCCAGGCCTGCCGGTAAGCAGAGCCACTAACGTCCCTCGTGCCAAAATTTGGGTCCCTTGCTCCCCCCA
>NW_010540176.1:3054-4651 GCF_000687285.1 Phaethon lepturus | reverse complement strand
CGGGCAGCAGCCGGTGTCACCAGCATTGTCACTGTCACCCAGGGTCTCGCCGGCCCTCCTGGTCCCAGCGGACCCACGCTGATGCTGTCCAGGGAGGAGCTGCAGGTGAGTGCGTTGGAGAGGCGATGCTGCGCGGGAGCGAGGGGTTTCCAGCCCCGCTGCGGTGGGTGCCACCCTGGGGGGTGACAGCGATGCCGTCCGATGTCCCACTGCTCCTGAGGTCCTCTGTGCACAAGAACCATGGTCCTTGCACAAAGTGCAAGCAGATATGGTTAATGCCTCTCCAGCTACACTTGTCCTTGTCCCCTGCATGTCCCATCCCCTCCCTGAGCATCTGATGATGCTCCTGGCCAAAATAAGAGGGGAGAGCTAATGCCAGCTTGGTTATATGCCCCACTTTTTCTTTCAGCACCTAATTTATTCCTCTAACCACCTGAATTACACCGTGGTCTGGGCTTTACTGGATACTTTGAGCCAGGAGCTGCAAGCCCTCGTCGAGCATCCCAATGGCACCAAAACCAACCCGGCGGCCACCTGCAAGGAGCTGCTGCTGGCTCACCCCGGCCTGCCCGACGGTACTGGGGTGCATGTGGGAAGGCATAGGGAGGGCTGGCCAGATCTGGGGCCAGCGAGGGCGGAACAGGCAGATCTTTGTAATTAAGAAAGAATGAGGATTTGGGGGACGAGCTCAGCTGGGTTTCATGGGCATCCATGGAGCAACGGGCTGGCAGCCAGGCTGCGTCCCGGGAGGATGAAGGTTGCAGCCAGGGATGGGCCATGAGCTGAGCCGGGATGGCACCGCGTGGCATCCTCCCCGTGCCAAAAACTGGGTGCCAGGAGCTCCCCTCTGCTTCCCTCCAGGGCAATACTACATCGACCCCAACCAGGGCAGCCCGCAGGATGCACTGGTGGCCTTCTGCAACTTCACGGCAGGGGGAGAGACCTGCATAGCCCCCGTCCACAACCAGGTATGGGGTGGCTTTCGTGGGGCGCTTCCAGCCCTGCATTACTGCTCAAGGTGGGCAAGGACGGGGGATGGTGTGGCTGGAGAGGGACAGTGTGGCCGGTGCCTTGCGGTGGTGACAGCTGCCATCGCAGGGAGCTGTTGGAGCAGTTTGGGGTGGGGATCCTGGTCACTGTGTGTGACCAGGCTGCGGGGACAGGTCACACGCATGGGCTGGTACAGCTGGATCCTTGTCCTGGTGGTGCCACCGTCCCTCACTGGGACAGCATGCCATGGTCCCCCCCTCCCTGCAGGTCCCCATCAAGGCTTGGCTGAGCACCTATGCCTCTGAGGACACCTTCGAGTGGTTCAGCACCCTGCCTGGGGGCTTCCTGGTGAGTCCCACTGGGCCAGGACAGCCGAGGGGAGACATGGAGTCAGGGGTCTCCTAGTGCCTGTCCCACCGCCGTGGGGTGATGCCTGGGTATCGGCTCCTGCGGGCTGTGCCTGGTGGGACACGACACCTCCCTCTGCAAGAAAATCCAAACCAGAGCTTTAGCAGAGGACTGAATCCTGCCCAGTTTTCAACTGGGAGGAGCACAGACCCCTCCAAGCAGCCCCCGCTACCCGCTGTTCCCTCTCGTTGCCCCTGCA
>NW_010540176.1:2736-2959 GCF_000687285.1 Phaethon lepturus | reverse complement strand
GAGGCGGGCCCACCCCCAGCCGGAGAAGGAAATCCGCTTCCTGGCCGACTCCCGAGAGCAGAGCTATGCGGCCAGCCTGCAAGGCTGCGTGGTAAGCTTGGCTGTGGCCGGACCCTTTTCTCTGCCTGGAAGAGCCCCCCGGCATTTGCAGAGCCCCTCGGCACGTGTTTGCACCCCCAGGGTTTGGGATGGACCTGGTGGACGAGGCTTCATGTGGCGGGGT
>NW_010540176.1:1860-2580 GCF_000687285.1 Phaethon lepturus | reverse complement strand
GGTTGGGTGAATCAGCGAGCAACCGGAGCAGCAAAGAGGGCAGCGGGTGCTTCGAGAGGGTCCTTCAGGCCCACTGGCCTAGGGGTTCGGTGCCGCTGAACTGCCCCTGGTGCTCGTTTCAGCTGGACAACGAGTCCTCCGTCACAGACACCATCTTCCAGTTCACCACGGAGGAGCTCTCCCTGCTGCCCCTGCGGGACCTGGCCGTCTTTCACAACGGCGACACGTCACACCAGTTTGGTTTCACAGTTGGACCAGTTTGCTTCAGCTGAAACCAGTGACACCCAAACCGTGCCGGCCGGTTCCCTCCCCACCCAAGAACTGTTCCCGCTGGGGACGTGTGCGGAGGCTGGGAGTGGCACGGGGCTCCCACCCACGCCCCAGAGCTGCCGGTCCTCCTCTTGAGATATGTGTTTGTAGCTGCAATTATGCCACGGACTACACTTCCTTCTGGAGTAGAAGAATATTGTTTACAAAAGTAATTTCTCCATAAATTATATATGTTATATATGTATATATATATGAGAAGGTGCTAATTTAATGACTAATGGGGGGAGGCTTGTATAATTTATAACCACTGGGAGCTGTTTGCTAAAGAAACAAAAACAAAAGGCAAAATTACCGCCAGCCTGGGAGAAGGGGAAGGCAAGGGACTGCTCTTTGCCTCGGTCAGGTGTGCAGATCCTTGGAGCCTCATACCCCCGGGACCGTGCAGGACCA
>NW_010540176.1:1232-1756 GCF_000687285.1 Phaethon lepturus | reverse complement strand
CAAGGCGACACTGTGAGCCACCGTGACTCCAGCCCAGCGGGCACCAGGGGCTGAAAAGGGGTGAAGAAAGCAAAACCCCCCACAAGTCCTGGCTCTGTTTTGGGTCCACGACTCATTAGTGGCATAGAGCTGGGGGCTAGAGCAAGACTGTACTACAAGGCAGTGTCGCCCTGGTCGGGCAGGGGCAGGAATTTAAGCCGTTTGGCTCCTGTGCTGAAGCACTGTTACTTATCGCTTTATTTTTGTTGCTGCCAGCAGAGTTTCCCTTGCCTCTAACTGTCCCGCTACCGCCGGGCTGCTTGGCCCCAGGCGGGTACGGGTGAGGGCTTTACGTGTGGCACCTGAGCTGCAGCTCTGTTACCAGCACCCCCCTTTCTCTGGTGCATGACCCAAAACCCCCAAATCTCAGCCGGCTTTGTGCCGCACCACTGGTTTTCTCAGCACCCTTCACCTCTCGGGCGGCGGTGGCTTGCCTTGCCCTCCAGCATGCGTGCCCAAGCTGCCGCGTCGTGGCGGCCAGCACC
>NW_010540176.1:0-886 GCF_000687285.1 Phaethon lepturus | reverse complement strand
AGCAGCCGCTGCCAGGCGGGGGCTGAGCACCTTGAAACGGGTTTTTTCCGTTCTGGTATTTCATTTCTGGCAGCTGCGCTACGCTGGTTGTCATGTGAGGGCACCCGGCTGTAAAACTAACCCCGGCTCTGCCCTGTGAGGAGGAGAAAAGGGAAGCGGAGCCCTTTGCGGCCGAGGAGCAGATGGCCCCTGCCCGCTGCGCGGCTGCCTGCAGCGCAGGCAGAGGGGTCAGGGCCTGGCACGTCCCACGGGTGCTGGGTGCTGGTGAGGGAGACCCTATGCAGCAGGTTGCAAAGGGAAAATTAAATCCCAGCTCAAGGCACACATTAGATCCTTGGGAGAGACGCAGAGCAGGCTGCTACATGACAACAAACACAACATTTTCTTCAGGGCACAATTCCGCCCCCCGCCCCCTCCAAATTCCTCATTTTAGCAGCATTTTCTGCTGTGTTTTTGCAGTGGAGAAAGGGGCACACACAATCCACACTCGCTGGCCATGCGGCTACAACCCTGAGGAACCTCAGCTGCCAAAAAAATGGTGTGTCCTTTTTTGACGGAAACTTCTGAGGGAAGATTTTAAAGAGTAGTAGCACTCCAAGCAGCACATGCCCCCTGAATAACTCCAATTCCACTTCTCTGACCATATGGAAAAAGAGGAAAAACATACTCGTTACCAAAAGCGGTGTTTCGCCTGCACCCCTGTATTTCCATCCCGAGTCAGGCACAAAGCTGCTGGCAGGCACCGGGTGCCTTTGTGGGCAGCAGGAGCCGGGTGCGGGGCCCTGGAGCTCCCCGTCGCTCTGTCCTGCCGCCAGAAAAAAGGCTGGGGAAAAAATACCTGCAAATAGCATTTCGCAGCTGCAGGGCAGCTGGGCTTGCACAGGCT
>NW_010540175.1:357-720 GCF_000687285.1 Phaethon lepturus | reverse complement strand
TTCTGCTGATGGATGTGCCTATCTTATCTTTTTAATTTACACCAGTTTCGGAGCCTCCCCTCATGTAACTAAGTAAGAGTTCGGTATAAGTTCATCAGTACCTAGGTGAAAGATCACAGCTTGTGGCCTAAGGCTTTTTACTAATGCTATACAAAGGATTCCATTTGGACTAGGAAGTGACTCCTATAACACCTGTATGATAGACACTGTTCATTTATGTATGACCTTAGCTGAAAAGGGACATTGTGCATCTCCATCCAAGCTTCAGCTGTGTCAGAAAAGGTTAAATATTTAGTATTTACCCTAAAGGAAGGCCAGCGAGAAATAGACCCTGAAAGGATAGAAGCCATAATTAAACTACGA
>NW_010540175.1:0-287 GCF_000687285.1 Phaethon lepturus | reverse complement strand
GGACCAAACCTTTATCGGAGGCTACAAAGGATGAAGAGGTAGAGCCGATTACATGGGGACCAGAAAGGGAACAGGCTTTTAAAGCAATAAAGGGGGCATTAGCATCTGCTCCAGCCCTAGGACTCCCAGACTATACAAAACCCTTTAATTTGCACGTACATGAACGTAAAGGGGTAGCCAGTGGAATATTAATGCAGAAACTGGGTCCCCATCACAGGCCAGTTACCTATTATTCAACTCAGCTTGATACAGTGGCGGCAGGGGCACCAGTTTGTATTAAATCAGTA
>NW_010540174.1:0-1297 GCF_000687285.1 Phaethon lepturus | reverse complement strand
TGCTGGTAGCATCGGCTTCCTGCTGCCGCCCCGTGCCAAGCCCAGCAGGCGCCTAGGGCCTCTGTCCCAGCACAAGGGCTGCGGGTACCAGCTCTGCATCAATGAACAGGAGGAGCTGGGGCTCGTCGATCCAGCCATGGCCTCCATCAACAGCATTTGTACCAGCTGATGCTGTTGGTAGCCCAGACTCCTCTGTCATGGACAGTAGCCCTGCGGGGCCTGGCACCAGGACCCCTCCGGGTGGGCGTACCCTGTTCTTGCAATTACAGCCTGGTTGAACTTGTCTCCAGGAGTTGCTGTGGCTCAGTTTGGTGCAGAGCTGGGGGGCTCAAGGCTGAGCTGGGGTTACACTCCCCTCTTTGCAGGGCCATGGAGGTGCCATGGGGATATGGCTGGGTGCAGAGGGGGGAATGGCAACGGACTCCTGCTCTCGCTCAGGATCCTGTGGCACTCCTGCTCTACGGTGGGCTGCTCTGGGGCTGATGCAACTCCAGCATGGAGCAAGGTGGCTGGCAAAAGGTAAGGAGCCAGGGACTCCAGCCTTTTGGCTCACTGCAGGGTGGACTGCAGAGCTGGGAGGACTTCACTGTGGTACTGAGCTCTTGTGGGATGTCTAATGCCATGGGAAGCTGTGCTGTGCCAGGGCAGCCGGGATTCCCCCCAAGCCGGCAGGACTGTGGGGAGCCCATAGCCCTGGGGGAAGCTGCCAGTGGGGAGTGGTCCTGGTGCTGCCTTGCCATGGCGATGTGGGTCTGAGAGTGCACTGTCTGCAAGGGCCACATCCCCATTCATGTCACCCCGCTGCCTGGATCAGCCCCCCTTGGTGCCCCACGTGGGTGCACCCATGCAGGAGCAGTGGAGTGGCAACCCTATGTCCTGGTTGGTGCCACCAGCCATGAGCAGTTGCCTTGTCTCTGCAGGGCACTGAGCATCACTGGGAGGGGGCATTGCATGGCCTGTGCCCCCCCATCTGGTTGGGGCAACCCTGTCTCAGCCCCTGTTCCTCATCCCCCCCCATGGTCAGACCCATGGGCTCAGCACCCACCTGAGCCAGTGATGACTGTGGTGTGGTGGCAAACACCCGAGCTGTGCATGTGGCTCAAGGATGGGGCATTTTTATCCTGCCCCTGCAGCTCAGAGCTAGATGGACCAGAGAGAAGAGGGGAAACCTCACTGCCCCTTCTCACCCCTGCAGGGAACTGCTCCAAACCCCCAGGCTCTTCCAAACACCTCAGGAATCTTTGGGGGTGAGTCCCCAGGCAAAGCTCTGCATCCCGGTGGTCACATCCTGACTCAG
>NW_010540173.1:235-615 GCF_000687285.1 Phaethon lepturus | reverse complement strand
CAGCTCCCCTGGCTGCTGCGGCCCGCTCTGGATTTCATCGCCTCAGCCCCGGAATAAAAGCGAGCGAAGGGTCTGGAGTCAGGTCACATCAAACCGTACCGGCAGACTGGAAAGGAAGCCCAGTAGAAGCGCTCTGCTATTCCGAGGCGCAATTGGAAATGAGTGGGAATAGAGCAGCCACAACTCTTGCTCATAATTTATTCATATACTTGTTAATGGTAGCCGCTATTAATAGATAGTGGTTTACAGGGGGTGAAAAAAATAAATAATCAACCCCTCTGAAGGCTGACTGGAGCTTGTTTTAGCCCAGGAGTGGCCCTGGGAGCTGGGATCTGAGCATCGGGGTGTCACCAAAATTCCTCCAGCTGACAGGGAACCCG
>NW_010540173.1:0-203 GCF_000687285.1 Phaethon lepturus | reverse complement strand
GGCACCCCGCCATACGTAATGTAGCCCTGGAAATTATCTGTCATTTAACTAACCGGCCGGGCAGGGGACAACAAAACACTGGCAGCTTACTCTTGTTTTCCATGCTGTTCTGTGCAGTATCTGTCCTTGCTCTGTTTGCTGCTGTCTCCAGGAGTCTTAACTCGGGACAGTTTAATACAGCTTGCCGCGATGCCGGCAGGCAC
>NW_010540172.1:395-758 GCF_000687285.1 Phaethon lepturus | reverse complement strand
TTTTGGATTTGGGAAGAGAAAATGTTGATAAAGTGCTAAGGTTTCATTTTGGATTTGGGAAGAGAAAATGTTGATAAAGTGCTAAGGTTTCAAGTTGTTGCTAGGCAGTCAAGGACAGTCCAGCTTCTTGTGCTGGCCTGCCAGCAACAAGGCAGGGAATGCACGGGAAGCTGGGAGGGGACCCAGCCAGGACAGCTGACCCAGGCTGGCCAAAGAGATATTCCCTACCATGTAACATCATGCCCAGTACATAAACTGGAGTTGGCCGGGGGCTGAGAATTGTTGCTCAGGGATGGGATATTGATCACGGGGGGGTGAGCAATTGCTGCATTGGGCAACACTTGTTCTTGTACATTCCTTTGT
>NW_010540172.1:0-314 GCF_000687285.1 Phaethon lepturus | reverse complement strand
GTCTAAAGCGAGGGGGAACAGAGGCCAAGACAGCTGACCCTGGCTGGCCAACAGAAGTATTCCATATCATAAATGTCACGCTCACTGTGAATTGTGGAGTCTGCTGGGAACATCTCTCTCTCTCAGTGGCTGCCATCCCTGGATGGTCTTGCCCGTCGCTCTGCTCCTGAGGCCTACTCTCCCTTCGCTGGAGCTGTGCTGCTTGCAGTGTCCGCCAACCGGCATTTGCTGCTGGGAGCATGCAGCTCACAACCACTATCTGAGCTGAGTATTACTCTCTGTGCTTTATATTGCTTTAGTATCAATATTAGTTT
>NW_010540171.1:19138-32306 GCF_000687285.1 Phaethon lepturus | reverse complement strand
GCAGAGCCCTCCTACCCTCCAGCAGATCAGTAGCAACTCTGATGCTATGTGATGCTTCACTGACCATATAGCCCCTGCCTCCGACACGGCTGGTTTCTGCAAGAAGAAAACATGCAGATGCGCATCCCTTTGGCTGAGCTCGTGTCAGGAAGCCGTTCTGCACAATATCCAACACTACACCAGGACCCTGGGCCCTTGCTTATAGCTCACCCAGACAGGTACAGATCACAAGGAGCCTGAGTAGAATTGGAAACCAGGTGTGGTGAGAAACCCTCCCCCCTCAAGCAAAGGGGAGGATGGATTTTTTATTTCACCTGTTGTTTTCCCCACTTTAAAAAGTCCTGCCCTTTCCTTTGCAAGGCCATATCAAACATTCCCATGTCTTGATGACTGGAATAAGCAAGATCGAGAGACAGAAATTGAAAGTGTGTAGAAAAATAGGAAGGACAACTGGAAGCCAGAGAAAGACAAAAAAGCCTGAGACTGGAGAAAGAGATGGGGAGAGTCCCTCACTTCCCATGACTGACTGTGAAATGGATGGCTGAGGGAAAGGCAATGGACAACCTGACAAAGAGCCGTGTTGTACATGAGAACTGGGCCTAACTGGGCAGATTCACACTGGGCAAAACACTGACATTAGACAAGCAGCCCCAGAAGGAGACTAGCCCATGGAGCTCATCTGAAGAGAAGACCAGGGGCACAAGTGAAGATCGGAAATGATGAAAGGGAAGAACTCAGCAGCAAAGACAAACTGATGGCAAAACAAAAATTGGTACAATGCCAAGTGGGAATGACTGCTTCCAGTCAAAACCAACTGGGGAATTTGCAGTGGGAAGTCACGGGAGGACTTGCTGAATAAGGAAACTGGAACATGAGATAGCAGAACTGAAGATGAAAGAATGAAGCTGGCTGGACATGGAGAAAAGGATTGGAACAAGCAGCCAAATTGGGCACCGGACAAGGCAGAAGGATGTGTTGATCCTGTACACTGAAGTAAGCAGTGCTTCTGAGCCATCCATCAGGAAGCTAAAGACTGTGCCAGGAGACAGACATAGGAAATTATAATTAAGTTAAAAATCTAGAAGGAGCCTTCACTCTTGGTCTAAATTGGAAGAGCTGAATTTCGCAGCCTTGGAATTATTGTAACGTATTTTGCATGTACATTTGTACTTTATAGCACAGGATGAGTTTAGTCAATTCTATGCCAAAAGCCAGGAGTGTGAAACCAGGGCTTTCCTTCTTTGTCATTTACCACTTCTGACATCAGCTGGAAAAGTCCATTGACCTGTCTTGTTTGTGCTCCACATTACAGTACCTAATCTCACATCTGATCAGTTGCCAGACAAGGCTTGTCAGGGTTGTCTCATCTCCATTACCTGTCCCCCATCCTAGTTTTTCAAGCTTACTGCTCCGCCAGTTTCTCCTTTCTGTAGGAGGAGACCTTACATCACCTCTAGAGGACTGGTTTATTTCTACCTACATTTAATTTCACTGTGTTATGTTTTCCACATATTTTAAGCACTGATGTATCTCTTACTTACTGTTTTTTTCAGTGCTGCTCAGATCATCAGTTTAGTTTCTTCTGGAGATGTCACCTTCAGCCACAAGCCACCATTCAGCAGAGTCCTTAGCAGGCTACTCCGTGGGTGTGCAGGTCTCAGAGACCAGATAGCCGGGTACTACTGAAATGGCAGGAGAACAGACCTGACAGCAGTACTAAGAAGAAGGTAACAGTATATACAGACCCAGCTTTCCAGTCCTGGTCCATAAGCAAGATCAAGCTCCTTGTACTGCACCTGGTGACACGCAGATGCATCCAGCCCTGGGCAGAACACTTTCCCTGGGGCTCCAGCCAATTCTGGACACATCTAGCTATGGATTAGGGGTAGCCAAGCAGCCTCAATGTTGCCACCAAAATAGTCATGGGATAACAGCCTTTTCCTCTCTCCTGCCTATTCCAGTGGAAGCCCTCTTCTTACACCCCTTCAAATGCCATTTCCCCAAGCCAGGACCCCAGCCCATGCATGGTATGATACCTGATCGTCTCATTCCCCAAAGCCCTACTGCTCCACACAGCCCCAGTCCTTTAATTCCCACTTCCCAACTCCTCCTAGAATTACTTCACAGAAGGAGCACTGACTGCTGACTTCTTCCATACTCCATGACCACAGCCCCTCTTCCTTACTTTCCAAGCCCATCCTTCTCCCACATCCTCAGCTGAAAGCATTGACTCCAACATCAGCTGAATTCCTCACCAAAGTGCTCCATAGATGGCTATAGAACAGACAGTGGAGCCAAACCTGCCACCTTACACAAGACCAAATAACCATGTGTGAGTTGATCCTTGCTCAGCCAAAACAGCTCCTCTGTTTACTGGCATCATCCCTGTCACTATCCTAGTGTTGCTAAAGTCCATGCAGTCCCAAAAGAGTAGGCAGGAGCAGCTGATATCTCCTGGCCACTTCAAGACTAAGACATATGGAGAGAATCACTGATGAATTTTGAGATGTATCATGTGACAGGTGCTTTTGGCTCTGGTTGTCTGCAATGAGGGGGAAGAGGTGGAGAGGGTCTCAGATGGACAGTTTTCTAGTGGAGGTTTAAATATGCCTAGCCATGAATCATGCTTGTCTATGCTGACCACAGAGCATCACATCTGTTGTTTTTATAGTCAAAAAAATAAAAAAAGAAAGTGACTAATACATCCTTACATAGACAAGCCACTTGAGTCAAGCCTAACACAGAGTCTCTTAATTGGACAAAACCATGGCTCGTAATAGCATTTTAACATTTCTCCTGCTTAATGTTTGTATTTTGGTGAGCTACTGAAGGGTGTTAACCTAGAAGTGGTCACCACAAGGGTTTGAAGTTACAGTAACACCCCATTAAGCAGTACATGGCAAATTCATTTCACACCTGGCTTGCCAGTGGTAGCATTTCACACTCCGAAGGCTGCCAGCCAAGCCAAACAGCAGCACAGGGATCCATGCAATGACTGACAGTTTTACAGCCAGGAAAGCAGACAATGTTCTTCCATCTCTTGAAGAAAGCACAAGAGGATTCAGGCAAAGACTGTGAATCAACCATGTCCATATCTGCAGGCTCTCAGATAGGTGTTCTTTGCCAGCACACATTGTACAGTTACATGCACACACGTGCTCCACAATGGGCAGCCAGTCTTCGTACACTGTCTGGAGCTCAGTGCATAGATTCAAATCCCAGCAGTGGCTGACTCTGAGGTAATAAAAACACATGATAAAAGCACACAAAACACTGAAACTGCGGCAATAGATCAAGTGAAAGTGTTGGCTTGTAGGACTCAGCCTTGCCTTTCTTTGCTATCACTGAGTTACAGCCTATGAGGTTTTGATCATGCCTTGGGAAACGCTTCTGTGCTACTCCAGAGCAATCCTCAAGGCTGGGCCTGTAGTTTCCAGTCCTCTTTGCCCTTCTTCCCTAGTGATACGCTAAATAGATTACACCACTGTGGCCTCAAATCTCCTCTGCTACCATTTGACTCATAAAAATACAGCAAGGGGGAAAAAAATCTTTCTGTATTCCTGTAGTTCCCCAGGCTCAGCTCCCAAACTTCCTCTGAAATAATGCCAGCTGCTTTACATAGGTGCTATTCATGTATTTATTTATGTAGGAAAATTTATTTAACCTACAGGGTGGGGTTTGCTTCTTGTCCACTGAATAGTGCCACCTTCAAACATGCAAACTTGATCTGTTTGCGGCATCCAAAATAGAAACGTTGCTCTAACAGTAATTAGATCAGAGTTTAAAAGGATCAGATCCTCATTAAGGCTTTTCCTCAAAGACTTTACAAGCTTAGAGCTTGAAGCTAATCTTCAGTGTCAGCTGAAAGGGAAGCTGGGGGGGTTGAAAGAGGGGAACAACAACTGTAACTTGCATTGGTTGCTGTTGGTGAAAAGAAACAAGGTTTTAGTGCTGCAAATAGTTAAATCCATAAGATCCTTGAGGGAGCGCCACAGCCTTGAGACTCTCTTAAGTATCCCTGCTTTCAACAAGTCTTCAGCGTATTGTAAAGCAAAAGCTGAACTGCCGAGTGCCCTGGCTTTCCCACCCTCCCCCTCAGTCCAAAGCAGCTGCCACTGTAGGCAGCCACACTGAGCATGTGGAATATCTTTGGAGGAAAAATCCATAATGGAGGTACTGAACCAGCCAGATTTCCCCTGGCCTAGCTTAATTCAGTCTTCCAGAAGCTCCATCCTCTCTTTTTTCTCTCTGTTTAGTCTTGGTTGTTTCTTCCCTTCTTCCTGCCACACTGGTGCCCCTTCTTCCACACCCTGTTTCTAAATAGCACAAATGAGTCATGAAATATCCTGGTGAGTTAGCAAGGGTTTTATCATCCATGTTTTATAGCCATAAAACTGAGGGACAGAAATATTAGGTACCTGACCTAATCAGCTCTGAGAACTCTGTGGCAGGACACAGACCCAACCTACAAAACCATCTTTCCTGTCTCTATCCATTCATTCACACACAACCCTGGCACAATATGTTTCTTGTTTACTTTCCTGTCCTTGCAACCAACTTTCTTCCCTTGCCTCCTGTCTAAATCTTCAGTTTTGTTACCCTTCTGCTTAACATTCTTATTTTCTTCTTGACCTTTTGCTAGAGTCCTCACTCCCATAGGTCTTTATTAGTATCCCAAAACATCCCCTTACCAGGTTTCAGTAGATTTTCTTTGTCTTAAAGCTTTGCACACTCTGGAAAAGCCTTATATTCAAAAGATATGAAGGGCAGAAAGAAAACTAATAGACACTGACAGATTTCTTTCGAACTATAGGGATGAGTTTAAGATATAACTGATTCTTAGGGCATGGGATTTAATATGCAAGATGAGCTGGAGGAAATAATCCAATTGATCTAAGCCAATATGTAAATATGGCCCAACTCTGCTTGCTAATTAAAGCAATAATTATGCATAACCTATAAAAACATTTGATTTTATTTTAATGGCCTTTGCAAACTGCATTACCGTATCATTTGTTTACAAGAACAACAGACTGTAAAACAAATCTATCACCTCTTACCCCATTATCACATTGATTACGACGAGTTGTGCAGGATATAAAACTGAGTGGAAACACATCCATAACTTTGATAATGCTGAACTTCCAATTTCTGTCATATAAAAGGAAGATCAGTTTCTTCTTTAATCCCCAAGATACTTCTGGTCTAATTCTTACAGTATTAAGAACTGTATTTGTACCAGATGAATGAAGTCAAAAAACTAGTACACAAATGAACTGATTACAAGGATTCGTGAGACAAAGTGCAGTCTCTAATTAGGGGCCACTGGTCTAATATAATGCCAGGATCAGAGCACCCTGCTCATGAGCCCCTGGGTACATGTGATATTACCCCTTGTCTTACCTCTCAACACTCCTCAAATGAGAGAGAAGCACCTAAGATACTTTTTTAGTGTTGCAACAATGCTCCTTCTACACTACACTTCCATTTATTAAGATGGGTTATCCACTTCATGCTAAACCCCAACATCTTTCTAGTCACTAATCAGCTAAATTCCCATCGGACCTGCTGTTACACAGCTCTGAGATTTGTGTAGTCAGTTAGGCCTGGCCTAATCAGTGCAGTTTCATTGTACAATCCATCCTTAAAGGTATAAAAGTACATAAAAGGATAAAAGAAAAAACAAACAAACAAACAAAAAAAAACCCCAGAGTGTTACCTCACATTGATTTTAGTGAGTCAATGGGAGGTCTGAATAAAGACTGGGTAAGAGCCAAGGAAAGAACCTGATAAATCAGTGCAATACAGATGACATATTGTCAGTCTCTAGAAATGCTTTTCCAATAAAATAAAAAGAGGGTCATTGACATGCTGGGAGAAAGTGCCTCCAACTTAAACAGAAATAACAAATAAAAAGAGATTATGCATTCTGTACAGAAAACCAAGGATCTTAGATGTCAAAGTGAAACAACCACCACAATGAAGGATTCTCTAGATCAGTGGTCCTCGTAATGGAGAAGGAGGGGAAAGACTTTTCCCCCTCTCTGACAGCAGCCTGAGGATCATAAGGATTAGCTGAGCCATGGGGAGCCAGAGGCAAGGATGGTGTGGATGCTGCAGCCAGCCCATGGACCAGTCCTATCTCCCATCTTCCTGTGGGATGTGGGGCCAGGCCCACGTAGGGATTTGCCAGAACAGGAATTCAAGGATCTCTGCAGGGAGAGAGGCAGTGTGAGTAGATACTACTGACTGCTACCCTCAGGGAAAGGTAGAAAGTTTGGAGGGGAGGCTAGCAAGGCAGAGTAGAGGTTATGTCTCTGGGAAGAAGGGGACTGGAGAGGGGGTAAGAGGAAGGAGGATAAACTATTGCAATGGAAATTATTATCCAATTGAATTATTATTTAATTGAAATTAATTCAATAATTAATTAATTTTTGAAATTATGTTGAAGTGAGGAAAAAGGAACATCTGACTAAGAATTGCTGTTCTGCTTTACAGATGAGCCATTACACCTGCTGAGTGAAAACAAAAGGGATAGGACCATCACCTCATGCAAGATAAAGAGATGCACCTGCTAAGTGAGATGGATGTTCTGCTCACACACTCCAGCTAAGGCTCTGGCCCCAGATCCAGCCAGTAACTAAAATTATAACTTCTTTTTTGCTTCTGACTTCTTATTCCTCTTTTAAATTATAAGCAAAAGTTTATACATTTTGTTTGGTCATTAATCTGGCCCCTCAAAATGGGCCTTTTAGATTTAAAAGCTTATGGACTTTGTACCAAAAAAGAAAGCAGTGATATGAAAAAGAATGAAAAAGTTGTGCAGTGAGACAACGCCATCTCAGAAATGCTAACGGAGAGCTTCTTGCCCATCATAACAAGTAGCAAAGCAGACCATATTCCTAACTGCACTAGATTTGTTCAAATCTTGTCTGCTTGTTAAAAATAAACAGTAGGGGTGAAAGAGGCAGAGAAGTTTCACGGGCCAAAATCTGGTTTCTGAAGCAAACATGGCTCATCTGGACTTCCACCAGACTCCTCAGAAACATCTTAGCTCAGGCTGCACCTGCAAGTGAGCAGGCACTGTACCCAACACAAAATATGCCATCCAGTCAGAAATGAGACGGATGATACCTTTTTGCATGTCAAAACTTATTTAGTAACTGAACAGAAATACACAGGTATCGTGGAGCACCTTTCATTGACCTCGCAGAACCCCTTGGTGAGTATATGAAGGTGTTTGAAAGCAGTCAGATCTCTCCTCATGCAGTTTTGCCATCTTCCCCAGCCATAAACATTGAATTTCCCCCCTATTCTGGTTTGCTGGGGCACAGCCACCCTGCTACCCAAACCTCTCTTCAGCATCCTATTTCTGTGACCTTCACACAAAACAAGCAATAGCAGCTACCTAAAATAAAAAAAACGAACAAAATCTCCTGAATTATGAAGTCTTATGTATCACACACACAACTCTCAAATTGTGGTGTTTAGCACATGACTATTACGGTGCCTAGCACATGACTGTCCTTCACTTTGTCCTCCCTTTGTGTCACTTATAACCCATATGTCTCAACCCTGCTGCCGGATCAGCCTGGGAAGACATGCGCAAGTGAGGAGCCCTCATGAGGGCTAATGAGCCCTGACTCGGGAATGGGAAAGCTGTCCTGAGAGTGTGGGACCTGGTTCTTGCACCCTGGTAACATGTGGATTTGTGCTTTGCATGGGGCAGAAGCCCTGCTGAGGTCAGTCAGTAGCAAGGAGAGATGGGTGAGAAGCAGCAGGACAAAGCCATTCTGGTCACAGGTAACAATTTCAGTCAGGCAAGCAACGTAATGATTTTTAACAGGAGATTTAAGTTTGGAAACTCTTTATTTAGAGGTTACAAAAAAATACATGTACAGGTAGTAGAATGTAGCAAAAGAGAAAGATTCATAGACCAGGGAGTGCTTTCTGCTGCTTGCCCATGCTGAAGGAGGTCTGCACCTCCAAACTGCCTCAGTCCATCCTTAGAGGTACAACCTGCTCTGCAGGAGGGAAAGCGATAGTGATGGGCATCCACTTCTGCCGCCTTCACCTCAGTACCGCTGTACACTCATGCCTGAGCACCCACACCAGCCCTGCCCCACCGGCAGGAGCCCATGCGGCTCTCCTCTGTGCTGGGTCACTTCTTGGGTTGCTTGGGGCCCCCTTCCAGTCAGGCACTGCAGTTTGCATCCAGCACCGGTTAAAGGAGGGATCTCACAGGCATGTGGCCATGCATAGGACTGAATGCCCTCGTCCTATGTTGTGTTCTCCACAGCCCTCTGTTTGGGTGTCCCACAGGGGTGTGGTGGGTTGATCGTGACTGGCTGCCAGACACCCACTCTCTCACTCCCCTTCCTCCACAGGATCGATGGGGGGAAAATAGGATAAAAATCTCGTGAGTCAAGGTAACGATAGGGAAATCACTCACCAGTTATCATCATGGGCAAAACAGACTTGACTTGGGGAAAATTAATTCAATTTAATTTATTGTCAGTTAAAATAGACTTGGGTGGGGAGAAACAAAGACAAAAGAAGGAAGGGCGCTCTTCTCTACGGTGAGAGGACAGGGACAATGGCTTTAAACTGAAAAAGGGTAAATGTAGATTAGATATAAGCAAGAAATTCTTCATTATGAGGCTGGTAAGGCACTGGAACAGGTTGACCAGAGAAGTTGTGGATGTCCCGTTCCTGGAAGTGTTCAAGACCAGGTTGGATGGGTATTTGAGCAACCTGGTCGAGTGGAAGGTGTTCCTGCCCAGGGCAGGGGGTTGGAACTAGATGATCTTTAAGGTCCCTTCCAACCCAAACCATTCTATGATTCTATGAAAAAGAGAAAAGGAAAGAGGAAGTGAAAGGAAAGGGGAAGTGAAAGGAAAGGGGGAAAGAGAGAGATAAAAGAAAAAGGAAGAAGCAAAGGAAAAGAGAAACAAAGAGAAAAAAGAAAAAAATTGAAAAGGAAAGGGCAAGTCAAGTCTAGCTGTTGTTCCCAAATACCCTGCAGCTGGAACCAGGTCAGGCCAAGAGAGGACAAGGAGCAGAGCAGGACCTGTTGGGGAAACTGAGGCACAGTGCTTAAGCTGATTTGGTGGTCTACTCTTCAGATAAGAGAAGAGATCTAATTCACTTAAAAGATTGTAATGAATATGGTTTGAGGTGATTGTCATGATATATGGTTTGAAATATACTTTCTTCATTTTAATTTAAGTTGATTTGTAGGTTGCAAAACAAGGTACATTCATTGTTTATAGTATAAATGCAGTAATCTATGAAGATTTTCACTGATTAAAAATTAACACCAATTCTGGCTGTAGCATTAGCCCAGTGGTCGATGACTGTAACTAAAAACACATGATGAATACAGCATCCTGGAAATTTGTCCAACATACTCCTGAAAAAGACTTTAACCCACTGCCAAATACCCTAGACATGCACATGAGACATGCACATGAGACACACACATGGTGAGGCTGTACCCAAAGCTCTGCTGCAACAGGACAAAGGTGAGAGTCATCCTGTGCCCAGGGACCTGGAGAGGAACATATTCTAGCACAAGAGACCCCTGGTTTTCTGCACAATGTGAATTTTACCTCAACTGCCACATAAACAGTCTCAGTCGTGTATTTCAATATCACACTTTGGTGCCCTTAAGTTGTCAGAGCCTCTTGGGATGTGATATATTGTTTTCTTTCTTTCATATATTTTGAATGAGGGGCTTCTATATAGGAAGCTGTGAAATAAATTTCTGTCTCCATCATGCACTGTCTTAAATGATGGACCTAAGACTCTGGAACTTTTAGCCCTCTATATCTGAAAGGTCTGGGTAACAAGTGAAATGCAGGTATCCCTGTGTAACTTGAATATACTTTAACAGGCCACCTCCAAACACATTCTCTGACTGCATATCTCACTCTTATGCCCTATAAATGAGATTTCTAGGCGGTAATTAGGCTTTCCATGATTTGTTTTTGTGGAATGAGGGTTCTCCACATTTGCACCTAACTTCCTAGGTATGTATCTTTGCAGATGCCTCTATCTGATGATTCAGAACTTTTTTTAATGAAATGTCATATACAAAATGTGTTTTTTATTCTATTTGTACTTTTAACCCTTACACAAACAAAAAAAGTTGTTGCAGTTCTGGTTGTGAATTCTCGTTGATTGGTTCATTGTTCAGCTCTAAGCTCAGTGATCAAAATATTCAAATGGCTTTCAGGAGGTCATCTGGTGGTGCCCAAAGGCAGAACTGACTATAAATCAACTGTTCTTGGCAGCTGCTTGTCTAACCTGTTCTTAAAAACCTCCAGTGATGGAGATTTCATCATCTCCCTAGGCAACCTGTGCCAGAGTATAACTATCGTTATCATTAGAAAGATTTTCTTCCCAGTATGTAGGGTCATCTACTGGAAGACATATCAGTCACTGAGAAATGCTTTGAGATAATGCTGTGCTGTCATCCAAATCCACCAGGTGCTTACTTAGGCCTAACATTTGGTCAGGAATATGCCATCCATGAAAGATAGAGAAACATGTTTGGGCCACTCCCAAGACAACAACTGATAGCAACTGATTCAGATTCAATTAGCTATTGGCTCCTTAAAGGCAATAAATATCTCAGTGGCTGCTCCTGGATGTCTTCCACAAAATGAATAGAAATGAACTGGGACCAACACTTCTCCAAAAACCTTAATTCTTAAAGAATAGCCATTAAGTAGGGAAAAAAAAAAGTGCCTGGATCAAATACTGAAAGCATCCAACACTTGATGAGGTCCAGATGGCTTTGTGAAAGAGATCAGATTATAATGGATTAGGCCAAATATATATTCCAAGTTCTTTTGCCAATGAGCAAAAAGTAGAAGCTTCCAAGAAGGCCTAGTGAGTTTGTAATTTAAACTGGCACTCCCTGCAACATAATCAAACCACTTTAGTGACAGGCATCCACATGAATGCATGCTTATTTCGTGCATGGCTGTTCTAATGCAAAAATAAAATAGAATAGAGCAGTTGTTTAATGGAGCGAGAGAAAAGGCATCTCCAGTGGAGTTCTAACCAGCAGCTCTTATTTGGTGTGCACATTTTATGAAGGAAAACGGAGGCCAGGAGAAACCAATCACTCAATCCATTTTGGCTAATTCCATTTTCCATGCCTGAGATTCCTCACTTGAAAAGGAAAGAGACAGAGATGCATTGTATTTCTTCATTAACTTTTGTAAGAAAAATATTGAAGCTGTTCTCCTATTCTATTGAAAAAGCTTTCCATGGAAACCAGATAATGAAAGTTAAAAAAGAAAAAGGAAAGAAAAAAAAACCCAAACAAACAGAAACTCCAAGTCTCAATCACAAGCCCTCCATTAAAATTTTATTCTGTTCAGATCCTACCACTCACTTGGTCCTCATCCAAATGATGGCTGAGACATCCTGCTGAGCCACCTACTTTTTTTGCTTCCATTATCTGGCAAGAAAATCAGCAAGCTCTGTGCTTGTATGAAGGCTCAAGCATGTGCAGGGAGGCTACAACATACAGGAAAATCCTACGACCCCGAGAAAGAACTGGATGGCACATGAAGCAAGCCAGATGTGAGAGCAGCTGAATACCGCAGTGGTTTTTGGTGGTGCCACAGCAGAATTCCAGGGGACTTGTGCTTGGATTCACCCCCTCTATCTCAGGCATGTAACTAAGTGCCTCTTCACCCTTGGTGATTTTATTAGTCAGTGGAGTGAGACAGATATTTCCAGCCCCCCCAGGACCTGCGTTGATCTCAGAGGTCTCACTCTTCCACCACTGTTGACAGGGGAAGTTTGGAGCATCCAGGCTTCTAAACTAGATGTTTCCTTTAAGAGTTCAAAATTAGATAGTATGCAATCAGGTCTCACTGCACGGTAGAATGCATCTTAGCTAGGCAACACCATGTGCGATGTATGACTGCAACTGGGGGACATGGGACAGAGTGGGGAGGCCAGGAAGCTGTTCTAAGAAGTAACCATTAAGAAAGTTTAGAGCTTGACTCCAGAGTACAAAAAGGGCTTTTCACCCCTTTGAGATTCTTCAGGACTTGGACCACAGGGCAATCCTGTCTCCTCAAGACTTAGTTGGAGAAAGGTGATGCAAGAGCCCCATGACCAGAGTACTCCCTGTGGACACAAGAACCCCTGGGCAAGCCCTCCTCCTGCCTGAGGGCATTTCAGACCACTTCTCCTACAAGACAGCTGTAACCACAAAGGTATGGGGCATTCAGAGGAGCTTTGTCTGGTTTTGGCCATATAGTCACCATCTTGGCAGGCTGAGAGATCTGATAATTTCTGTAGATGTGATCAGAATATGTCAATAGGGTAGGTCCTAGACCAAAACTGAACTAACACCTAGCTAAGGGTCTACTCTCTGTTTCTATGTGTGTTTGGGCACATATGCATGTCTGCATGTGGCTTCCCTGTGGATTCTTCACCAAGGACCTAAAAAACCTGAAGTCAAGACTGTCCCCAGATAATGCATCCTGGGTTTTAGATCAAACCTCTCATTTTCTGGCAGCAGGAACTTAGTCAGCATTTTGGTAGTGTTCACACATTGCAGACATGATCATTAAAAAAGGCTTATGGTTGGCTGCAGCCAAGACACCCTGTTAGACCCTTAATTTTGAAGTGCTGAGGCTGTGTCCTGAAGAGGCTGTGGCAGCATCCCCTAATCCTTTAAACTCATCCTTCCCAGGCTACTGAGGACAAGCAGTCACAGGATGAGTATGGTTCAGCCTGTGGTTTTTCAGTTGCATGTTAGACTACCTCTTTTTCACTGTCCCCAGCCTGAGGCTGATATTTCAGGCTGCAACAGCCCTGGTGTTTGCCTTGCAGAGAGCTACAAAGATGGCAGCTGCCAGCGTGGCCCTGGGCAGTGTGGCCTGGGAGGAAGGTCACCCCACCTCTTGAGGTGAGCAGGCTCTGCTGCCACAGCCGAACAGCCTGGCCTTGGAGCTGCCCCTGCCTGGCTGGCGAGCAAGCACCCAGCTGAAGGCCTGAAAACTGAAGGGCTTTCCTCCTCAGGCACCGGGGCAGCCCCATCCCTGTAGGTCTGGGAGCACTTTACCTGTCATCTCCGTCCTTCATCCCATCCCGGCCACTGCTTTTAAGCACAAAAAGGAATAGTAATTAGATGTGA
>NW_010540171.1:5100-19107 GCF_000687285.1 Phaethon lepturus | reverse complement strand
AGGGAAAGCAGAGGATCCTCACCTCCACACAGATGTTATTTTGCCCAAATCATTGAATCTGTAAGAAGGAAAAAATTGGAAAGAAGAATTATTTAATCTTAGCTTGGGCATGACTAGGAATTAAGAAAAGTTTTGTATTACCAATCCGTACATTTTCATGAGATCCTATTTCTCAATGATAAACAGACTAAATTATGGTTAGACTGGGACATTAAATATTATTGATTGAAAATATAACTAAAGATTATAAGCCTAGAGCTGTCAATTGGCCTGTCTTCCATGTATTGAACAGCAAAAATTGCCCTGAAACTCATAGCTGGGAAAAGAAGAAAAAGAAACTATTGAAGTTGTCTCTCTCTTTCCTTCCCACCGTGAAGTCATCCAGAGCCAGTTCTTTTTCCTAATAAGGGCTAGTTAATAACTCATTGTAGAAAGAATAAGTATGCACACTTTCATCTTGCGCCATGATTACTTGCTAATGACAAAAATAAATCTGTTCAGGCAGGAACATAGGAGGGTTTAGAGTGGCCAAAAAAGTCACAATTTCCTGAAAGAGTATGCTGAACAATCAACATTAAATTATTTTCCCAGATCCTTGGTGAAAACCAGCCCAGCTGCAGGTCTGATACTTTGAGGTGGGTCAGAAGTCTATGGTTCCCTATGAGTTCAACCACATCCAAATGATGAAAGTTACATCCAGAGAGAAGCCAGTCAGAGGGAACTCAAAGATTAATTAATGGGTCTGGTAACTCTCAGTCTCCATATTCCTCTCCTGCAGATGCAAAACCTGTACAGAGCAAAAATCCACTTCAGTATTCCCTTCTCCCTTTGCTCCTTATTGAAGGCAGGTCAGATAATCCTGTTCCAAGTGAGGCTGCTTTCCCTGTTTGATGTAAGGTGCTTATTTCAGTACCACTGAAGCAGGAACTAATATTAATCATTCATTACCACCACAGTCTTGACTCATCCAAAACTGCAGGGGTACATTTTCTTTATAGCTCCAATTAAAAATAGAGGTGGCTTTATCCTTCTAAAAAGGAACTGTCAGCAATGAAATACAAATGACAGAAACTTTGATGCCTCAGGATCTTCCATCATTCTCTGCTGTGAGTTTCAAAAGGCCAGCAGGTTCCTGACAAAAATGTATTCAAACACGGATACCCGCTAAGACTGGCTTTCAGCTACTACAGAAAGTTTATTTATTTCTCAGGGATCAAACTGTTCTTATGATTGGCTGGAATTTGAGTGTTTCTAAAATAAATGACTGGCTACAGGGGATGCTCTAATGGGCAGGGGGCTGGTAGCCCCCAAAAAGTATGCTGGATAAGTAAAGGAGTATGCATTTTTAAATAAAGAGGTATACTTGTAATTGCATTTTAGCTTTTATTTGCAATGGACCAAACCACAATAATTTCTCAACAAAAAACTCAACTATTAACTACTGACCCTCAAACAAACTTGGACCCCAAAATTAATTTGCCCTAAAGAGTTAAGGTCAGGAGATCACTTCTGCTGAGATGTGATGCTGCGAAGTGTTTCAAAATACAAGCACTGGGACATAAGGTTGGCTTCGGAGCAATCTGCCAAGCAGGCTTTCGCTTCCCACTCACCAAGGCAGGGGGGATCCGATTTGGTGTAGATGTCACAGTTTATGCAACATCACCCAGCAGAAAACTAAAATGCACGTGTCCCACACTGACTCAGCAGAACAGGGTTACGGGGATGTGGTCTGGTGAGGAGGGATCACGCACAAGCTCAGGTCACTGGTTCCCCCTTTGTGGCCTTCCTCCTCCCTGGCAAGCACCCCACGAGCTAGCAGCTCCTCGGGGTGCCACATAGCCTACACCCAGGGCAGCACAGCAGATGTGTGGGCACCTAGCCCCAAAATGCAGCCGGTATGGGACCCACGGCCCAGACACCAGAGACCCTCTTTGTGAGCTCAGGGATGCCGACACATGTGAATCATCCTCCTTCCCTCTTTCTGGGTTATTCCTTCCATCCCCCGTCACCACTAGCTCTCTGCCTTCCCCCTGCACCCTGCTCCCACCAGGCCCACGTCACGAGTGGCACCTCTTAACCCCTTCTGGGGCCCCCACTTCCCAGCCATGAGCTGTTACGTGTGAATGCAAACTTTGGCATTTCTTGTGTGTAATGAATTCATGACCCTCTCTTCCTCCACTTGAGTTCAAAACTCAGCTGGTGGGGACAGCCGTTGTCTGTCTTTTTTCTTTTCGGTTGCTGGCCAAGGGACCACCCTTCACGTCTGACTCACACAGAAGGAGTTAACTTCCCTGACACCCAGCTTTGAGGTTTCCTGCTTTGATACTGTAAAGACTCTTCATATAGCGACGCAAAGGAAAAGGGGAGGGGGGAAGCCCTGGCCGTAACACCTGGTCATGATCTGCTTGCCAGTATAAAAATTACACTCCCCTTTCTGTCAAGTTGAAGACAATCAGGACGACTTCGCTGCAACCAGAACTAAATAAGCATACAGCCAGGCTGAGAGCGGAATGGGGAACTGCACATCAGTCACTGTCTGAGACACAACCCCCCTCCACCGCTAGTGTCTTCAGCAGCTCTGTCTATACTGCTGCAGTGGAGGGATGTACAGACCAGCCCACACCATGCTTTGGGCCTAGCCCCTTGATGGCAGACAGGCTATGTCTGTACTAGACAGGACACGACCGTGGACCTCTGTCACCATGCTCCCCTATAACAGTATTATTATTTTTCATGGTTTTCTTAACTCAAAATATCTGAAGTAGTGAGGACTTGGCTCCACCCCAGAGGCATAGTGTTATGGCACCAAGAGTCCATGTTGCATGCTCCTGGGGTGGCAAGAAGGTATGTGGGCATGTCTGAGGATACAAAGCCCCCTGAGATAGCACTGGATGACTGTGTAGGGTGAAGGCACACACACCTGGTGCCCGCCCAGTGGGCGCTGTGAGCTGTTTCCAGGACTCTGCCTTGGCTCTGTCTTGGAGACAGATCATTGACGGAGTTCAAAAGAGAGCCATGGAATGAGCTAAGCAGTAGAGTCAATCATGGCTTCAGTGCTCAGGCTTCTTTCCTGGCCTTTTCTGTTTACCACTGTGGACATACCCTATGAGGCTGAGGGTTCGGAGTGCCATGCAGACACACATCCTCTCTGGGAATGACCACAGTGTCATGCCTGCAAGGCTTTTGTCACTGGGAAAGAGGAGATAGCAAGGATGTAAGATCTACTTAACCCAAATGAGCTGATCCATGGCAGTTATGTATGAGTCTGCTTTCTGTCTGTAGTAAATGCAAAGAGGGCTCAGCTAAACCACAGTGATAGGGGGTTAAGCTGGGTCAGATTTCCTCCCATGTGCCATAGGGTAGGAGCATGCACGCAATTACCGTACCCCAGCTGATCCTCAATGTATTTATTGTGCTACAATATGCTGATCATATGTCTGAGCCTCAAGAAATGATTAACATTTCTGGTTTGATTAAGTAAAGGTCCCTTTTGAAGCTGCAAATGATGCCGCTACAATCTATCAAGCAAATATGTATTTATGAATATTTAAAAATGCTAGTTATGCAAATGTGCACTTAGGGAATTTAAAAATACACATAATTAATCTCTTTGGGGTTGCTGTGATCTGTTGAGTGAATACATATCCAAGGAGAATAATCAAGCCAATAAACCAGCAATGACTATTGCAGATGGATACTCACTTGTATCTCCCTTCTCCCCAGGTGATGGTAACACACAGTAGTTCTGGAGTAGACAGTTATCTTATGTCCTCAGCCATTTCTCTGCTAGGCTGCAATAGCTCAGGCTGGCTGGTGAAGCATTCCCTGCCACAGCCACACCTAATCAGGGCATTAAGGCTCATTATGAAATCATCGCTGAAAAAAAAAAAAAAAAATTATGCAGCATCTTTTCTAGAGTAAATGTTTGTGTTCACATCCTTCATCCCACCATTCACTTCATACTATGTCCTCAAAGGTACTGAGTGCTTATTTTTGTAATGTCTGACCCCACAGCACCCCACTCACTAGTAGAATCCTCATCCCCAAGCACATGTGATGCCCAAGGAGCACAGATTGTCTAAAGAAAGAGGTCCTGGAAATCAGCCAAGTTGGGATTCACTTAGGTTAGTAAAGACACAGAGGAAAGAGATGGTGCTTAAGGTATATAAGGGTTGTTTCCATTATCTAATAGCTTAGTTCCATGCTTACTCCTGCATCTTGCTCCCCTTGCCACCCATACTGCATGTATATTACTTCACACCTGGGATCTTTTTTGTAGAAGTCAACAAGAAAAAATGTGAACACAGTAGTAGCAGGACAGACATAGTCTAAGAGGCTAAATGGATCAGCAGTGCATGTCTGCTGGCCAGTTAGCATCCACACACTCACTAGCTGTCCAGCTGCTCTCTCATGACTGCCACCTCAGCCTATCAGCCTATTCTTGTGGAGCAAACAAATGGCTCTAGGAGCCACACACAGTCTCCAGGCTATACAGTGTAAAGGCTCATTGAAGAAATCTGGTATCTTTGAGACTTCTTTCCATTTGCTGAGTTTGATTGAAAATAGATAATGGATTTCAAACTTACTGGGGGCTGGAGAGGAGAGCTAGCGAGAACATACATGCAGAATATATTCTCAGAAGACTTTTATATACTTTTCTCAGAAGACAGTATTTTAAAAACTATCTTTGCACATAAATCTCCTTGGTTACTCACCTGGTGATCTGTAGAAGATTCTTCTAGCTGAGCTGGAGCAGACTAAACACATCTCCTCTTAAACTTTCAGCTATTCTGGGGTGGGCTTCTAGCTAGAGCTATTTCACTTCTTCTTCCATTATTCCATGTCAATTGGTGATTGGCTCTATAATCTGCTCAACAGGGCTTTCATCTGAGATACAAGAGGTTGAGGATCAAATCCTCCTCATAACCCATTTGTACAGTGTTCTACAGGCAAGATCAAGAAAGCCTCACTCTGTAATTCTCCACAGACAATGGTTCAGCTTGTTGCTTAAATCAAAGAGGATTTGAACCTGAGGGGGGATGTTTTTGACTGCCAGGTTTCCATTCTTCCTGCCTGCTGGACAGTAGTAGACTATTTGGTGAAGTAGCCTTCACGAAGACACACTCTGAGCACACATTTAAGGTTTGACCAGAGATCATCCACCCCATGACTGGGCCAGCTCAGCACCCATCCTGTGCGCATGCTTAGGATTTGATTTTCTGGGGTCAGTAGCCATGATTTTGAAGACACCAAGGTAACTTTGCTGAAGTACCTTTAGATTCAAGGCCTTATACATGAGTGCGGTAATAGTGGGAAAGGCACCATGGCAAGTACTGTTCTCCTGTCTCCATGGATTTCATGCCATGCCATGCCTGCCTATCCAGTGACAGAGCTTTGGTCCATGTAGGCTCCATCCTTGGAATAATATCCCATGAAAACTCTGGGTTCATGTTCACACATTTTCTTACTCATTCGGGCATTAGGAGCATGCTCTTGCCACAGGGGTTGCAGAGGATTCAGCCTGCAGAGACCAGCATCCCCAGGGGTCACTGGCATCTACCGTTGGCCTGTCCATGGAGCCCATTAGCCCGCACCGCCCACACACTCCAGTGGTTAGTCTCCAGCACAGGAACCCAAGAAAATGAACAACTGTTTAGTCAGCTCTGACTCATACCCGGAGGGTAATGCTAAGCCCCAAATATTACACACTGTCAGCTCTGTATAAGCAGCGTAGCTAATTTTTAATTTACTTATTTCACATATCAACTAAGACAAGCAGTCAATTTCCAACTCCAAGCCTGCCAGAGTAAGACAGAAAGCAGAAAAGAACCAGATAACTTTTCAGTGACAAAACTGAACATGCAGTGCAGGCATTTAAAAATAATTGCTTTGAAAGCATGTGATCTGGGTCCATTCTTTCTGGAAGAGAGAAGTATGTTAGAATCCTCTAAAAGGCATTTGAACAGGCTACAGACCTGCGATACAGAGAGTAAGGGCAAAATGCATCCTCGTGCTGACGTCTGCGGCAAGTTTGGGCTGCACTGAAGCCCACAGTCCACGTAGTCCTGAGTACACTAGCTCACACATGTTGTAACACTAGCTCTCTGCACTTGTGGTAACCACCCTACTCAGGAGCGGTGCTGGTCCCAGAGCAGGTTCAGGAAACGTAAGGGCAGCTGGGTACCAATGCGATGCAGGAGACGATGCTGTGGATGGTTGTGTTCACTTAGCGATTCCATTCCGACAGCAAGTAAAGGCAGCACAGCCTTTCACAAAACAGTTGGTGAAATCTCAACCCAGGACCAGGCTTGTGCAGAGAGGTGCAGTTCAACCTTTAGGGAACATGCACTAACTTCGTAGTCACCTTTATTAGCCACATCTGAATCCACTACTACCACACTTGGGACCACAGGAGAAGCAAATGTACCTCTAAACCCTGCCTGGAAATCTGATCAGTGTGAAAGGGATCAATGAACTTCACCACAGTTCAGCAGAACCAACTAAAGTTTAGGAAATGGCAGCCTGTTTCTAATTTCAGATGTCTGTAAGAAAAGGCAAAATCAGGACCATTATGTTCAGCAGTGCCCTGACTGACATTTTCACATGCTAAGTTTCAGTCACAAAACCACTTATCTCTAGTGGAAATATTGACACAGATATGAACAGCAACACTAAATACTTTTAGAAAAGCATTTTATTCCTGAGCTTAAGACCTACTGTTTCAAGTGGCCACAACTAGTAGTTCTCTTAAGCAAATTAAGTCCAATTATCTGATGTCTAAATTATAATCCTCTCCCTCCTCAGCTCCATTTGCAGCAATTTTTAGCACAAGAGCAATAACAGCTACGCACACTTACCTAATTATAGATAATGATCTTTATAAAGAGCTGCTAGAATATGCTAAGCATCTTAGCATAAACATACCCATTCATTTCTACAGCAAGAGTGTGGTAAAGCCTAGTGATCATGGCAAACAGTACCCCCGTGGAAGCAATCTGCTCCGTACAAAATACTATGTTAGTCAAATGACTTACCTCCTCCTTTCTTCCATCCCATCGGCTGCAGGTGTTCATTCCCAGCTCAGGGAGAAGAACTCAATCCATCCCTCACATCAGCAGTTTTTAGGAAAGCATCCTTTATTGCCTCTGGTTTGTGATGCTTTCTCTCTCTGCTGCCATGAGGCAGGCCAGTTTGAAGACCTATTTTGTCCCAGATCCCACACTGCTCACACTGTTTCCTTGTGGAGGAGATAAAAATTAATGAACAGATTCTTCTGCCAGGGCAGATTAAAGGCACCACTTGTTATAAAAGGGCCGAATTTCCTCAGTATGATTGGGACAGGCAATGTGATAGACCTCCAATCCTGTCCACTACTCTTCCTTCCCTTCCTTGATTTTTGTAGTTTCATGCTGGACACTGATGTCACATAGAAATTAAAAAGTAGGGGAACACATCCTTTTGGTAGCCAATGATTGTGGGTGAAACCGTACCCCACATACTGAAATTCACCCTGTACTTTAAACATTTTCCTCACAGAAGGGCTCATTCTGCTAGGGACAGGTAAAAGAGATCTCCAATCCACTTGTAAGACTGGGGACCTGAGCTCAGACATGGTGCTTGTGGACCTATGGGAGGCCATGGTCACATGAAGAAAAAACCTACCTCTGAGCAGCCCTATGTCCCGACAGTACTCAAGGCACAGCCCTGTATCCCTGTGATGTCCAGACCCCTCATCTACTGCTGCTCCCCAACCCACAGCAACCCCACAGGTAAAGCAAAAGACTTCCCAGTGGGAGTAAGCTTTCCAGGTAACTTCAGGGAGATAGAAAAGGAGAGGATAACTGCATTGTAAATACAGCACCTGAGCAGTGCAGCAGGAGACTATCCTGACATTAAGATCACACCTTTGCCTGTCCTGACATTGCATCCTAGGAGTTCAGGAGCAAACGCTGCCAGTTGCCAGGGTGGTCTGTGCCACACTTTCCAGCCCTCCCGGCATGATAAAAACAGCCTCATCTCACAAAAGACAGCTACTGGAAAGACAAGCTCTCCTCTTGCCACCATGAACTCCCATTGGCATGTCTCTGAAAAACAGCTATGCTGCTAATAGAGAGCTAAAGGAGCTGAAGAACAGCCCCTGCGTGAGCAGGAGCAGCCACCAAGGGCCTGAGGAGGTCCTTTGGCTAGTTTTGGAGGACCCAGCCCCTAAAGTGCTGTCTGGATCACACACGCTTTTTCCACATCTGAGGACCAGGTCTGCAAGCTCTGGGGAGGCAAGCTGAGCAGCAAGTGCATTTCCTCCCCTTGCTGCCAGCAGACCTGAGAAACCACAAACCACGGGGCTGGGAGGGGCTGTGGGAGCACCCTCTTCATAACAGAGTGGTCCAGCATCTGCGCCTGACGAAAGAGCCTCCTGAGAGACGTTGCAGTGGCCAAAAAGTTTCTGCCAGAGCGGTCTGTGCTCTTGCAGCTCTGGCAGCACCGGGCTCACCCCCCTGAGAAATTATTCCTGCTGTATATCCCTGTGAATAGCAGAAGAGAGGAAGCCTAGTGCAAAGCCCCGTTCCCAGGTCGGTGCTCTGGCCCGTCAAATTGCCGGCGGCTGCCTCAGGGTTTTAGGCAATGGAGGGGCATGACAGTAGCCTGCGGTAGCAAATTTTGCTACCCTGGTCATCTGGTAGAAACAGAAATACTTGCACAGGACGTTGCAAGAATCACCGCATGGGGCACTTAAAAGATGTATTTCCATGAGTTGTTGATGGTCTGTATCTCTTGAGCACACAAATAAGCCACTTCTATCAAGGGAAACACACAAGGGAAGCACCTTGCCTCCTGTCAGGAGCAAAAAGAGATGCAGCAATAAGAGAAAATTAGAAAATGGCCCCATTAAGGCCTCAAGCTATTTGATGCTGCCAAATTAAAAGGTCTAGTCAGAGAAAGGCATGATGCTGAAACAAAACTGCTTTGAGAGGCCAATCCCATGCTTGGGAAAAGCAGTAGAGAAGAGGCTGTTACAAAAGAAGTATGTCTGGTGAAGGACCTGCTTCCACGTGTGGTACACTATCTGTGTGAATATCAGCTCCGATGCAAACTCACATGACAAGTTCCTGTACAAAACCTTTCGTAATTTAGAGGTGAGGTTGCAAGACTGCTAACCTCACCGGCGCAAACCTCAACGCTGTGGACGAACCCATCTCACGGCTGCCGTTTGCAGCCTACAGCCAGACTCTCCCCACCGCCTCGGTACAAAACAACCGTACAACGTGTTTTTAGGAAAGTCACACTAATAGTGTGCAGAACGGATGAGCGTGTAGCTGGTGTGCTGGGTTATGAAGACTTCCTGCCTCTTACCCAGGAAGGGCATGGTCTGCAGGTGTCACCTGGGGTGAAAAATAAAGTGCAGCTCCCTGTCACTTATTCCTAGTTCCCGCTTTGACTTTCAAGGTTTACGTTAGTGAGAGAAGCCATGTTGTATTTGTATGGAAATATCTATGTCTAGAGAAAACACCTGATAGTAGGAAAAAGAGGTATCATTATTTTGGGCAGGCAGAGTGCAGTTGAAGCTATACGCACACAGAACCCCACTCCTTACAATGATGGAGGAATGGACGGGCCTGTTTCCAGGAAAAAAACTGGAAACCGCAGCTGGAAACAACCCTTGAAGGTGTGCCTGCAGTGCTTTTGCTTGACCAACATTTGCACGTGCCAGGCGAGTGGGAAGCAGAGACCCCGGGGCTGAGGGAGGCTTTCCACCTCAGCCAGCTGCTCCCCATAGCAGCTCTGTGAGAATCACCCAAGAACGGCCTCAGCTGGGTGGATTTAACTGTCAAGAAAAAAGTCGTTTCCTGCTCGTATGAGCAACAGCACTAACTCTCTCCTGCACAGAAATGTATTTGTCCCATTTTACAGATTAAGAAACAAAGAAACAGAAAAGAGCTGTGATCCACCTGACCTGGAGTCAGGCCTAGCACCCACATGAATTGGCCAAGAGCTCATGCTACTCACTGCCATGATCCAAGACTTCCCATTAAAGGAATACGCCAGTGGAATCAATTTTAATAGTGTCAGCCAGGAGCTATTCTCCGGTGAATGTGTACAGACATACATTTTTCAGTACCTGAAACTAATGTGATTTTCTGTCAAATGGGCTCTGCTAAGTGATCTGAAATACTCAATCAAATAAAATCCTGATTAAATGAACCTTTCCATAAAATACTTCCTGTGCATAACTAGGAAATGTGAAGGGCATGTTCTCTTCTGCATACACAGGCCTCTTGCTGCATAGGTCCAACAGGCATAAATGATCCTAGTGTTGACAACTATTTGCCATAGACCTAATATGGAACAATAATTTTTACAATGCCCTTGAATAGTTTCAGCTGATTCAGCACAGAGCTCATTCTTCACTTTCGATCACTAATCTTTTTGCCCCCAGTTAATACTATTCTTCGCAGAAAAGATGGTGTGCCTAATTTGTGTTATTACTACAAGTATTTATGAAAATGATGTTTTAATGAGATCAAGACACAGGGGACCAGGCCCCCATCTCCAAGGCCAGTGCTGCAGAGCTGGTTTAATGTCTGTTTTACAAAGCAAAATCTAAGCTAGCAAGATGAGCTGGCAGCATTGTGCATGGGCATGAGATATTTTCTTCCTCTGATCCTGTCATTTTCAAAAGAAAAGCCAACCCAGCAGGCTCTTCTAACTAGCTGAAAGAATAAGGAAGTTTTTCTATAGAGGGACACATCAATGGGCACTGTATTTCACCTAGGACAGCAAAGAATTTGGCTTCATTACATCATGATCAGTGGAGAGGATTAAATTGTTTTATCTACTTCTAAGCACAGTTTTCATCTGTCTCAGCCAACGGATTAAATGGAAGCAAAGGAGCAGCACCCGCAGTGACTTACAGACTGATGATGATATCAAACACCATTGCTCAGAGCAAGAAGGTGTTCCTGGCTGTGCTGCACTTTCCTGTTACGATAACCTCGGCAGCACCCTCCAGGCCTCATTCCCCGGCCACCACGTACTTATCCGGTCTTTGGAGACGACTCAGCCTGCCCAGTGAGCATGTCCCTTGTTACAACAAGGGGGAAAGTTTGCAAGCACAGTTCTCCTACTTTGTGTTCTCTGGTCACACCTACTCTCACACAGGCATTGCCAACAGAGAGGTAGAGCCAACAGAGATCATGCAAAGCTGCGCAGCATAGTGTACACAGTTGCATGAACATCTTGTAGCCCAGCATCCCCATGCCTTCATGCCTATGCAAAACATCATTAGCACAGGCAAACCGTGATGATGCTGTAGCTACATCTTGAATACTGCGGCATATTTTGGCTCTTCCATTTCAAAAAGTATATAGCAGAATTGGAAACATAACAGTGAAGGACTAATATAAAGGCAAAAAAATGAAGTAACTTCTGTATAAGCAAGAGCCAAGGAGACAAGAACATTTCAGTCCAGAAAAACAGGGACTGAGGGAGAATATGACATCATATATAATGACATGTATCAAATCCTGAGTGGTATGGAGAAAGCAGGGAACTTTTCTTCATTTTTCCCCTCATATGCAAAAACTAGGGAGCATTTTATAAAACTAGCAGAGGCAGATTCAAAACAAACAAAAAGAAATACTTCTCACACACACAGACTTCAGCTGTGCTCCTCATAACTGGCTACCGCTGATGTTGAACAGTTTAAAAGGCAACCCAACAAGCTCACAAAATTTGTGAAAACCTTGAGAGCTCGGGAAAAAGAAATTATCAACAGCTACTAAATACAAGGCAACCCGCTTCCCTCCCCACTGAGGAAGTGCCTAGACAGATAACTGTTGGAAGTCAGGAAAACTTTCCCATGAAAGTGCAGACTTGCCCTACATATGCCCAACCGTAGGTGCCCACTCTGAGCCTGCTGGGGGGAATTGCCTGCCTACCTTTGGTGTTACCCCTACAGACCCTCTTAGGGTGTATCTCAGACACACAGCTCTCTGGTATCAGACCCTTAGAGAGGTGCTCAGAGCATGCGAAGGCAGCCCACCACCCGTGGGAGTCACATATCCCTGCAAGAAATCCCATACCCTCTTCTTCATCTGGAAGAGATATACCTAGCATCACAGTTTTGGGAAGGCCTTCTACAGCCATTGTGGTGTTGCAGCGAGATTACCCATATGTCACAGTGCAGTGAAGAGAGGACTGTGCTAGATAAAAGGGGACTGTGCTGAGGGACACTTATTAGAGGGAAAAATCCACATAGCAGACCATTGCTAACAAGCAGGATCCCAGCCCCTCACTGCATCAGGCAATAAATAGGAGGAATTACCCTTCACAAGCAGCACGATCCCAGATCCACCCAGGCCCTCTGTCAGCTCAGCAGACATCACCAGAGGGGCTGCCATGGGGTGTCAGAAGCTCTCTCTTAGAGCCATCCTCTCCAAGAGGGAGAGAAGATGCACTGGGGCAGCTATTGGGAACATCTTAACCAGAGCAGTGCACATGGCCATTGTTTCTTTGATTACAGCTCAAACATGTAGACAGACTGCATCTGTTCCTGAAGTTACTAATTTATTTCCTAGTTGTCTTTATGTGTAAACCTTAAGTATTACCTTACATGAAAGATTTAGTTTTGCACCTGCTTGCAAAGCTTGTTTCCATTAGATGTTGCTTCACCTATATTCTATAGCTAAGAATAAAGGACCTCAGAAGGCAAGGTGTTGAGCTCCATCCACTTTAATTCACTTAGAAGGAGTAGAGATGTGATTCACAATTAGCTGGAGGTGATGGCAAGTGCATAAACATCACTTGTTTATGTGTTTTCTTTCCAGCACAAATCACTTCACTTGACTAGGTCTCTGTCGGCCTCATTTACAGAGGTGAAAATATTTACCCTCTTCTTTGGAAATCTACAAACACAAAAGCACAAGATAAGTGCTAAGTATTAGCTGAGGGATTGTAATGCTTCAAAGAGACATTGCCATCATGCTGGAACTTCCTTTAGGAATGAGGAAAAGACATTGCCATGAGTGGAGGAGGAAAACATAATTCCTTCTCATCCACTCACTGAAAGCATAATTGTAAATCACTCTCGACCAGATGACATGAGAGGAAGTCTAAAGTTGTTCTGAAATCAGTGTCACTAGCACTAAATGCTCCAAACAGTTGTTTTTAAACTGGGGACAGTAAAATTACAGTTCTTTTCATGCACATCAGCAATGACAGATAATATAACTAAATAGTATCTGTAACACTCTTGCAAATTAAGTGCAAGTGTTCTCAACGGGACGGGTTTGTATTCAGTCAATGAACCGCCACAGGGCAATTAATTACTGAAGGTACACAGTAGAAAAATTCCCCTTCTCTGCAGGCGGATGGTTTAAACTATAGACCCTGCACTGCTACTTGAAGGTGCACATCCTAAAACGTGTGGCATTCTGTCCATTCATGCCAGTGGAAAGTCTATCCAATTATAATCAATGTGAATATCATTGTTCGAGTTTCTGTAAAATGCAAATACACATAGGTTGGAGGAAATTACAAGTGAGCCATTATAATGATTAAGTAACCGAGCAACCTTCTGAGTTCCAAGTAATTTCGTTTTCCCTGGAGCCACGCCGTTGAGTCCATACAGTGAGCAGTGGAGGAAGACAGCAAGGGGCTGGCTGGGAGGGCAGCCATCCTGCAGCTATGCTCGTGCATGCAAACAGCATTTCTGGAACATTCACCTCCTTAACCACACTTCTACTGAGCTCACTTTTAAAGCTACAATTATGTTACACACTCTTGCCAAAAAAGCAGCTGACACATGATGACATTTTAAAGAACTCTATTTGCTCTCTGACTGCAGCACTTGTCCTGCCCAGCGTTACTTCTCTTGGCAACTCCATTGAAAGTCAATTTTTCTTTGGCCAGTTCCTGTAAATAAGGATTTGGGGAGTGAGCACCTGGCTGCAGACCCCAGGTCTGCCAAACTTTCTTCTTCTAAAGCGTTACTTTTCAAGAAACAGGGAA
>NW_010540171.1:0-5069 GCF_000687285.1 Phaethon lepturus | reverse complement strand
AGAGCGTCATTGACTTCTTTACATTGAAACTACTTCTTGGTCCTGTTTTGTAGATTAAGAAACCAAGTCTTAAAGATGGGTTGCAATTTAGCTAGGAGCAACACCGCAGGAGAGGCACATGGAAATAGGCATCCAGAAAAACCTGGATTAGCATCTGGAAGTGCCTACACTGCCATGTTCCTCTGATGCAAACCCCTGAAGTGCTGGTGCCCGAGTAGTACTACTCCGTGTGCACAGAGAGAATTGCACAGGACCTACACACAGACCTATTAGACAATTTCAAATGTCTCTCACAGCATAGAGAAATACCCAAAAGGCTGGAAGGAAGGGAACAGGTATCCAAACACAAGAGGGACTCCCTTCTCAGTGAAATCAGGTCCCTGGAACCATCACCTCCAACACCCAAGTGTACCTTCAGGTGCTAGACACTTCTGCAGCTCTGATCCAAAATGAACTTCAATCCCTGATGGTGACATCTTCACAAGTGCTGTCCTCATCTTCATCTGCAAAATAATCAGCTTCTACTCATCCTTTTTTTAAGGGTCAGGTGTTCCCCTTAAAAATGACTCTTAACTTGCAGGAATACAGCAGCGTCCCTGTAATTCACCTCACATTACATGCAACTGTAGCAATGACATAGCAAAGCCTTCTGGCTTTAACCACAGCCCACCAATTAATGTTGTATAGGCAAACGTAGTTCAGAAGCAAATGCAGTTTTAACCAAAGGATATATGTGCCACTGTGTCATTTTTCTAAATGGGAGAGAAGTGAACACCATAATTTGAATCTAATGTAGTTTTCCGTGTTTTTCAGGAAACAAACCAAATATTTGGCTATGAAAGTAGATCTGCCCTTTCAAAAAAGACCCAGATGGCATTTTTTTGCAACGTTAACGCTAGCCCATCAGCACCAGCACCGAAGTCAAAGGCATGCGGAGACTGCAGTTGATTTCAGTAGAGCGGGTTTAAATCAGTGCTACCTGCCTTTGAAGACCCAGCCCAGAAGGTCCTCCACATGCACAGGTTGTGCAAAATCAAGGCCCAAATAGCAGAACTTCAAAGTGGGAAGGAAGTAGGTGAAGAAGAGACAGCAGTGAGTTTTGATAAAAGAGGAAGTATCAGTCCATAGAGAAGCTACTAATAGAATTACTCAGGAAGCAGTCTTGGCCCCATCTTGTTTAATGTATACAAAGAGAGTGTGCTGCTATTTGCTCATAGCATAAAGGAGACAGGTCCCGCTCTTCTAGGAGAGGCTTGCAAAGCTAAGAACTGGAGGAGCAAGGTGACCGCAGACACAAAAATGGGATGAAATTCAAAGCTACTCAACACAATTTTGTAGTTTTTTAGTTTGGAAGAAAGGAGGCTGAGGGGAGACTTTATCACGCTCTCTACAGCTACCTGAAGGGAGGTTGCAGGGAGGTGGATGTCAGTCTCTTCTCCCAAGTACCAAATGATAGTACGAGAGGAAACAGTCTCAAGTTGTGTCAGGGGAGGTTTAGATGTGATATGAGGAAAAATTTCTTCACCAGAAGGGTTGTCAAGCATTGGAACAGGCTGCCCAGGGAAGTGGTTGAGTCACCATCCCTGGAGGTGTTTAAAAGGCACGTGGATGTGGTGCTTAGGGACATGGTTTAGTGGTGGACTTGGCAGTGGTAGGTTAACAGTTGGACTGAATGATCTTAAAGGTTTTTTTCAACCTAAATGATTCTATGATGCTATGACAAGATCATATATTGATGGAGCAATAGTGAGAACTGCTTCAATAAGCTGAGAGCTCATTAACTGAAGATGACTGAGGAGGAGATGAATTAGGGAGCACTAGTTAATTATAGGCTGACTTAAGCTACCAAGTGATGCAACTATGAGAAAAAGCAAATGTGATCCTAGATATGTCAGTCAAGGTATTTCCAGAGGAGACAGGTAATTGTTGTCATGGCATAAAGCAGTGGTGCAACATGGAATGGTAATAACATACAAATGGCCATACTAGTTGAGACAAGGGTCCTCCTAGCCCATTAGCCTTTCTTCAGCCATTCAGAGTAAGAACAGGAAGAATAAGAATAGGACAAGCACATGTAAGACTTCCCTCTGATACTCTTACAGCTTTGAAACATTTTCAGCTCAGGGGATTTCCTTCGTTAGTTGTGGTTTGACTATTAAGCAACCCACAATGGATTTTTCTTCCAAATTATTCTCAATCTATCTACCCTTAAGCCAGTGTAAATTCATTGAATCACTGTGTTTTTCAGCAAGGACTTCCTCACATTTACTGCTTATCACATGCAGAATCACGCCCTTTTTTTGTTTTGAACCTAGTTCCCAATAATTTCATCATGTGGCCCCTAATTCTTGTATGGGATGAAACAAGGAACAGTGAATCCACATCAACCTTTTCCCAAATTGTGTAGAATTCTATCAATCATCTCTTCCCAAGTGACCTCTCTTCCAGGCTGAACAGACCCCATGTATTCAGTCAGTCCATATCCTTGCTGCCCTACTCTCAGTTTCAATAAACCCTTTCTAAGCTAAGGAGAGCAGGACTGCACTGAGCATTAAAGATATGGTCAAGTCACGGGCATAAAGATGTTGTGTTCTCTATTCTGCTCCTCATACTTCGTACATTTGATGTGGATGGGGATTTTTTTGCTTTCTGATGAGTATAAAACTGATGTCTAATTTAGTCTTCCATGTCCAAGAACTGTTAGCTTCACCTTGAAGATGTACTGAAGTACAAAATCAGGCTAAGATGATGAGAGACATGAAAAGTATGAGTTGAGTTTAAAAGAAAAATTATGATTTCTCTCTGTATGTATCACTGAAAGCACGAGGCAAGGAACAGAGTTATTGAGGATGAAAGGCAATGTTAGGACAAAGATGTAAATTGGGTTTAGATGTAAATCAGGCTTAGATGTATTCAGACTGGTGGTTAGAAGAAAGCCAGAGACTGGGAGACTATGGAACAGCCTGTCCACAGAAAGGGGGTAAAAATGAAATTAGTTCCAACATGGGGCACAATCAGTTTGTGAAAGGGTGGTTGCCTGCAGTACCAGGAGATTTGTAACAACAGGAAGGCCCCACCTAGGTATGCCTTTAATAATATGTGAGGTGCTTCAGACCAGCTCCCTCTGCGGCTCCATTGAGACCTTCCCAAGGGCGATGCTGCTTGCTTTCCTTTTAGGATGGATTACGTTTCTTTGCACATAGATGTCCAGAGACCTACCAAAAGCATCCACAAAGAAGTGAAGGCAGAGGAAGCGAGACAGGCTGTAAAGTTTGCTGCTGGTTAAGGTTACGAGCCATTACCAGATGAAGAATCAGCTTGGGCAGGTACATGGGAGTAAGAAACCTACATTAAGCCTTCTACCACAGAGCAAAGTGGTGGGAGGAGCAGGTTACATAATACCCAACCATTTAAATAATTCAATACTTATTAAATACTTAAATCATTTAAGCAATTATTTATGGATTGACTAATCCCCTCATTTATTGCTCCTTGTGCAGATGATCTTGGAGTAACCATTACTGCAAATACCTGAGCTTATAGTAGGTCAGATAACAGAAGCATGGAACCAGACACTGGACAGGCAAAGAAACTGTTTTGGTTTGGGATAAGGGGCTTTTTGGTAGTTTGTGGTTTTGGGGTTTCTTTACCAGCCTCAGCATTTATAAAACCTCAGACTAGCACCACACTAAAAACAAACAAAAAAATAGCCTCCACAAGTCTTTAGGCTCACTGTTTTCCTTATCACTCAATATATGACCAAAACACTAGTAGATACATGTTGGAGAGTTAATAGTCAAAAGTATTATTGTATACACTGGCATAACGCAGGCACATTTCAGAAAAGTGTAAGGCGACTTTAAGGCATTCCTTTTCTCTTGGGAGGTCAGAAATCTGGGAGGAGACATTTCCGTATGCTCAAAGAGATCCTGTCTCACAGGCAGGAAGAGTAAAACTCTTCCTTACTTCCAGTCCCGTAAATCTCTTTACCTCGGCTGTGAAACAGCTGCCAGTCTCTTTAATGTCACTGACAATCTCAGAAGATTCAGCCTCGTGACACTCGTTAAAATGCTGTGCTTTAGTGCCAAAGTCATCCAGCCAAAATCCAGTGTCTAGAAAGGTCAAGATTTAGAGCTGACTACAGGTAGATCTTGTTAAGTAATCTTAAAACATAGAATACAAAATAGTAATCTAAGTTTTCTATAAGGTGCATAGGAAAAAATGCATGTAAAGATCATTTAAAATTATTTATTTGATTACCTGGTGTATATGGCCAGTGCACAAATACATTTTTTTCTCAACAAAAATACTTTTCCCTGTCACAGAAACATGCAAATGTGGGTTTGACAACTGCTGTCTGTATTTTTCTTTCAAGAGTAGAGGAGGGATGGATCATAACAGCAGCTGCAGAGTTTCAGAGGTCCAGCTTCACATCACCCAGTTATAGACACCTCACAAAGAAGCCCCAGCTTCCATGTGAATGAAGAGAGACTGACAGAGAGCAATACAGCCTCCTTAAAACACAGTCCCAGTAAATTAAAATTCTTGAAATCTTGTTTGGAAAAAAAAAAAAAGAACAAAAAACCCCTCATGATTTCTGTTCTATTCCCCCCGGGGCCGTGTCATCTCGTCATCAAGAATAACAATAAAATCAATTCATTATGTTCCATTGAAGGCAGCCTCAGGAGAGAGATCAAAGAATGAGAGGAAATGAAAGTTGACCGACTTTATCACCTTTGGAGTCCGTCCCAAAGATCTCAAATTAATTTAGATTGGTGGGGCAGTGCATAAAAGCTGGCAAGTCCTTTACCGGCGCAGAGCCTCTATACAAACCAGTGGAGTGCTGCTGTCTCCGGGGTTTTTCAAGAAGCCAAACATTTTTGCGAGTGCTAAGTACTTCTTCCTTTGGCCATTTCAAGTTTACTATCAGAGGCGGCGGGGATACTTTCACGTTTTCCTCTTGAATTCTGCAGGGAGCCATCTCTCTCTCTCTCCTGAAAGACCCAGCAGTGACTCTTCTGCGTGAAAACTCGTCCCCTGTGGGCGGCTGCCAGCCATCGGCCCTTCCC
>NW_010540170.1:1921-3189 GCF_000687285.1 Phaethon lepturus | reverse complement strand
CACGCGCGCACGCTTGTCCCCTCGCCGCGGCCCTAAACCGCCACTGACAAGCCGGCGGACAGTGGCAAAGCTCTAAATGAACTGCAGACAAGTGTCCGCGTCCCCAGCCTAATCACTCAATCTCCACGGCTGCTGACACGCTGCATGATCAAAATCTGTGGAAGTGCACGCGGGGGCTGGGCTTTGGAGCTTAGCGATGGCTTTGTCAGCTCAACATTTAACCCAAAACCTTGCCCGTGTTTCCCTGCCACGCTCTGCGCGCCAGGAGTCGGGGGCTTTACAAGATGGGGCGGTGGTGCTGGCCCGGCACCGCAGACCGAAGCCCTTCTCTGGCTTGGCAGTGGCTGGAGGGGGATCTGGGGGGGCCGCGAGTGGCCAAATGCGGTGACATCCCCCCCGGTCCCCTGTGCCGTCCCACCACGGGGACTCTCGGGGCAGACCACGGCACCGCACGTGCCCCTCGTTCCCGGCACCCACCCCGTGGCAGAGTGCAGCGGCAGCGAGGACGCTGTGTCCAGAGCTGCTCTTGCCATTAGCTACAAACCTGGGGAAACGGAAGTGGAAATAGGGGAGTCTCCAAAGGGCTTTGCCCAAAATACACTGAGAGATTTTTTTCTCCATCACAAAAGTTCATCTTTAAAGGAAACAAAAAGCTGTGAGTGTTCAGTAAGCCGGAACTTACGGTGCTGGAGGAGGCAGGAGACTGAGTTCACTCCCTTCGGGCATCCGCCCTCCTTACCATCCGCCTCCATTGACCTGTTCCTTCGATGCAAGGTAGGATGACAAAATATTTTAGAATAGAAAGTTGCGGAAATAGTCCGCACTGCATAAAGTGGCCTCTTTCTGCTGCTGAAAACTGAAAACATTCTTGGGGTTTAAGCAGATTACGGATGAAGGTGGATAAATATTGAGACAGATGCATCTCAGTATCTTTCCCGTAGTTAAACGTGCATTTCATATATACGGACTTTAACGAGTGCTCAGAGATTTTGACCCGCTGGTATAGATTACTGTGAGAGAACCTGCCAGGCCCACATCATTGTTTAAGACAAGTCCATGATGCAAATTGGCAGACAAAGCAGTGAGCAGTCAATACAGATTAGAATTAAGTCTCTCCTCTTGTCCACAACCAGGGGCCCTGCATTGATCGGATTGCAAACGCCAGAAACCTGGGCTCTGCCCAAAGCCGCAGGGAGGGAGCAGGAGCCTGTGCCCAGCTGGGGAGGTGCCATCGCTGGGCTCCCCGTCCTGGCGCCGGGCTTCAGCGT
>NW_010540170.1:0-1890 GCF_000687285.1 Phaethon lepturus | reverse complement strand
CCGCCGTGGCGCCGGCTTTCAGCTTCTGCAGAACCCGCCCCCCAGCCGAGCAGGTAGCCTGGGTGCCGGGTTGTGTAGAGGCACCTTAAGAAATCCTGGAGGAGGAGCGTAGAGGGGGTCAAAGCTGCGCTTTAACACAGGTTGAAGATGAAACGCACGTCTAAGCGTGTCCTGCACTGGGGCCTCTTCCAGCTACGTGGGAATCGGCAGAAGCATCCACCAACATTTTCCTCTCCTCTTCCGTCATTTTCCAAGACGACCCCACTCACGCCCTCCTTCGCCTTTCCCACCGGTGTTCACCTCAGTGTGATTTTTGCCTTCACGGCCAGGGGGAACGGGGCTTGTTCGTGTAGACCCCCACCCATAGGTGCTTGGAGGGCGGCCGCGCATCGCTGCCGGCGCAGGAGGGACCGCACCTTCCCAACGTACCGGCCCCGCCGTGAGTAACGGCTCTTTGAGGGGCTCAGTTAGCCGCAGGCCCACAGGGAGACATACGCTCACAGAAAACTGCTTGAATGCTTAAGAATAGTAAGTGCATTCGTAAAAATCAAAGTTTGCGCCTTATAATTTGTCTCGGAGAATGAAAGGCTATTTTTGCTGGGTCACTTGTTTCCTACGAGTACTTTGCCTGGCGATCATGTCAGCCGCAGTTCAGCATCTCTTACCGCGTTGCCACTGAACGAACAGCAAATATATCCTGCATCAGGACACCCCGACTGCGGGCCCAGCTTTAAGTGCCACCAAAAATGAAATCAGTTGGTGCTCTGACATCAGTCACGTTTGTTCTGCAAGGAGGCAAAAGGATTGGGTTTAATGATTTCTTGTTTAGCTTCTGCAGAGGGTCCGGGGTGTCTTGTAACACCGTGATAGCAGATTTCCTTGTGCTGCAGAATTACCCCAGAAATGCAAATTTCCCTATCAGTCAGGATCCAGAGCAGCAAACCACAGCCCTGAGTGACCCCCAGCCCTCCTGCTTACTCTCTCGACCTCTGGTGCATTTTCTTCTCAAAATAATTTATTAGATAGAGGCTGCAAGAAATAATCTCTTTTTTTTTTCATTTGTGTTCTCATGCAAATGAATTCCTACTAACTTTTATTTTCTTTATTTCCCGATTGTCATGCAAAACTCATCTCTCTGAACTCTATCTCCTCTCAACTTTTTTCTTCTCCCTGAGGAAATTCCCTCTATTATGGCCAAGGGCAAAGCTTGGGCGCGTTGCTGGCGCTGGCGAGGCGTGTTTCAGCAAAAGGCCACAAGCCTTTCTCACCCCAGCGGGGTCGGCAGGGAGGAGTGCTATCACCCCCCGCTTGCTGAGAAAACGGGGGGTTGCAGAGGTTAAAAGACTTGCACAAATGCCTACAAGGGGAGGGAGCTACGCGGGATCCAGGTCAGGTCCAGCCTAAAAGCAATCTTAAGCTCCAGAGCTGGGCTTTGTGAAACATCTGGACTTAAACCAGTGGGGATGTGGGGTTTTGGGGTGCCAGCATAGCTGGGTTTAAGTTACAGACTCTGGTCCAGGGCACCCCATGGGGGCTTGGCCACTGGGCCAGCCTTGCTCTTCGCCGCTCAGCACTAGCCTTGTCGTTAATCTGGGACCGGATTTTGTCAGATGCACAGCCATGGCCGGCAGTGGTACCGGCCAAAGAGGCTCATCCCTGGCACGGAGGCTTGCCAGGATGAAAATGGAAAGCATGAAATTACTGTTCCTTTCCCATGTCACAAAAACGATCTCCGTTGTGTCTTTTACCAGTTTTTTCCCCCCGCGAGACGTTCCCGTCGCTCGGGGCCGGGAGCTGGGGAAGCTCCTGGTTTTGCTGGGGGGTTGCTGCTGTCCGCGCCTCTGGCTGGGGCTCCGCGGCGCAGCGCTGCGGCGGCCGGGCAGCCCTCCC
>NW_010540169.1:851-1193 GCF_000687285.1 Phaethon lepturus | reverse complement strand
CGCGGGGGAAGAAGAGCTTTGCCGCGATGCCGGGCGCTGTGCATCCTCCCCGCAGGCGCTGAAGCTGCCGCATGTGGAGTACGTCGAGGAGGATGCCTATGTCTTTGCTCAGAGCATCCCCTGGAACCTGGGCAGGATCGTGCCGCCACAGCCCAGCTCAGGCGCCTATAGCCCTCCCAGTAAGCTCTGGGGCGTCGGGGGAGGCCCACGGGGGTTCGGAGAAGGGTCGGTGATCCCGCCCCTCTCCTGATCTCAGGGGAATGGGGATATCCCCCTGCCCTGTGGTGCTGTGGGGCCGGGGTTCCTGTCCCCATTTTGGGAGCATCGCAGGTGGCCTGGGCT
>NW_010540169.1:0-379 GCF_000687285.1 Phaethon lepturus | reverse complement strand
GCCATCCTGCGGTGGGTGCTAGCGCTGCTTTGCACGGCTTGGGTTGCTGCGTGCATAGAGGAGCCCGGGGCTAGCACAGCTCCGGGGAGGGCTGGCTGCATCCCCCCTCCTTTCTGCCAGCTTTCTCCTTCTGCATGGGGTGATTCTTTTATCTTCCCTCAACCCTGAAATATTTTTAAAGATTTATTCTGTGGTGGGATTTAGCTGGCGCAGAGCTGGGTGGGATGTGGGTAGGACGCCGTGGGCTTGCAAACCTGCTTTGATGCAATGGGCCGGGGCGTAACACCGTGGTGCCTGCGTCAGGCCAGCAAGTGTGACAGCCATGGGACCCACATGGCCGGGGTGCTGAGCGGGCGCGGCGCCGGCGTGGGCACCGGCG
>NW_010540168.1:7094-34177 GCF_000687285.1 Phaethon lepturus | reverse complement strand
GGGGTGGAATATAATATACTCTCTACTCCTAAAACCCAAACACATGCATCTACGGACAAAACAAAAAAGCTGCTTACTCAGGTTTAATTACAGAAATGTAAAGTACCTTGGGATTATTTCTACCATGAACTCTTGGAAGGCAAACATCATAAGGAATGGTTCTCCAAACTGAAAACAAACCTAGAGCTCTGCACCAGCAGAACCAAGAGAAAATAAACCTGCTCTGAAATCCAAAATGAATCTTAATCATGAATATCTACAAACTATATAACTGTATGAATAATACATATTCCAGATGAGAGAAAGTAAATATTTGTTCTCTTAATGAAATCATTCTTTTGGAGATGAAATAAAATACTGTTTATTTTTACTTAACTTCTAAGTTCTCACATTTTCATCCCCTTAAAAGGAGAGCTGCATCCCTGATGATGATGAATTTTCTTGGAGAAGATCAGTATGAGCTGCAGGGCTCTGAATCTTCTAGAAACTATACTGAAATCTTGTAACCTTTTGAAGAAAATAATGTCTTTATTGCCAGTCAAACACTAGAAGCATTAATTTCTGTAGCTAGGGTAGAAGAATACAGTGTAGGAAGCAGGAAATGCACCAAGTGTCAGGTAAGCCAAACAAGATCTACTGAAAGAACAATAGCACCTTCCTCCTCACTATTGATAAACTGGACATGTCTGGCTTTCAGTGAAGGCCTAGATTAAAGTTAGTTTTCCCTGCTCTTGCACCAGACTTATTGCAGTTTGCATTCTTTATCCGCTTTCTACATTGGTTCAGCACACAGAAGGATGTGTTACACGTGCACGCTGGTAATACGTTTAGTTACAGCTGAAAAACAGTTCAAAAAACCTTTGAAGCTTATTTCTAACGAGCTTTGGATTTCTGGTTCTGAATACATAGAAAAGCAAACTTGGTTTTGTCATACACACAATGCCACCAAAGGATTAGCCTGTTCAAATAGTGATCAACTCAGCTAGCAAGAGCTAAGGGCATACACGAAAGAAAGCAAAGGAGCAGAGCTGGCAGACACAGAAGAGTGTGTCTGTCCAGGAGCTCTTCATCAGGGCTCAGCAGAACAGAGAAAGGAGGAGAGCTCTGCTTTGACAGACAGAGGTCTAGTAGTGACTCAAAACTATTAAAGAATACTTTCAAGCAGAGTTTCTTATGCCATCATCCAGATATCATATAATCACTTAGCGAGTGCCATCAGAGCACCACTTTTCAGCTTACAGTTTCATTTTCCACTAAAGATGGGCACAGGCATCTCCAAGCAACCATTACATTACACTTTGGAGTCCAAGCTGTGCAGCTGTTAGCTATGACCCAGGTAAAAGTTGTGAAGCACAAGAGTGTGCAAGTACTGACACCTGAACCTAGACACTCCGCAAAAGTCTGTTCTGCTAGACCAATTGCACCAGTCCTCTTCACATGGCAGAGCCAGCACACCTGAGTACACACCACAGGAAAAAAAAAATGTTCTTGCATAGACAGATAATGTATTGGGCAGACATTGTCCAGCCAAGGTAGCAGGCTTGAATCACCAAAAGGCAAATCTGGTCATGAGGACAGCCCTCTTGACTACTCAGAGAGCTTAGCAGTAAAGGAGTTTGTGTCCTGTTAAGTTTTGCTCTCTTTCTCTCCCACCATTGGAAGAACTATTAAATTTCATTTATTAGGCTGATCCAGAAGATGGATGTGCAAGACATTTTAAAAAGTACATAAGTAAATTCAATTTTCTGGTAGTAAATTCACTTGCATGTTAGTGATCCCTACTGAACCTAAAGAGGGGATGTATTTTCTCAACAGAATGTTATTCTTTACACAAAAATTGCCCCTAATTTAAAAAAAAAGCTTTCATGCACACAATAACAATGAAAACTGAAGGGGTAGGAGGAGTGGGGAAAATCAAACCACAGTACATATTTAACACCTTTTATAAAAAAAGGTACAAAACTTCCAAATATGTAATTTTTCCTATTCATTTTCCAGATGCCTACCACTTACAGGCAAAACTTCACACAGTTCTCCATTGTAAGAGCAGTAAGTACTGAACTTTTGTAAAAAAACCCAAACAATCCAAGAAACTGCTGGAAACAAACTAGATCATAATTTCTGCTTAAAAGTAAAAACAGGTTCCACCTCAGGAGCCTGCCTTGCCAGAAGCTAACACAGGCTACGAGAAATTGTTCTTTCTTGTTCTACAGCACCTTACACAGCAACATCGACTAATATGACAAAAAAGATATTTCTCTTTTTCCATTGGTCCATCAGGGTACTTTGATAAAGCCAAATACCACAGCAAATGCATAAGAAGTCCCTGGCCAACAAAAAAAAAAATTATTAGATGAACAGCTTTTTTTGTTGCACAACTAGCAAACTGTACGGAAACATATTCCTGTCATAGGAAAAAGAGTTACAAGGGAGAGAACAGAAAATGAAATAGCTGATCTGGCAGTGAATACTTCTCTTATCCTAGAAAAACATACCACATGTCATCCGTTGTGAGAAATGTATTAATAAAGAAATTAAAAGTCTAGAATCCTTAGGCTGCCAAGTTTCATTGCAGTATAAGAAAACCAAGTTTGGCTTCCTCTTAACTCCTATTCATGATCTTATCAAGTTCTTGTATTAGTCTTCCAATAACTCACATCTAAAACACATCTTCATGTTTTAAATTATTTTCATTAAATTACTACTGATAAGTTTTATATAGATGTAAACAAGAAGACAAAGTGCTTTACCAAAATAAGAGAAAATTCAAGAAACATGCTAAGTCTAAAGTTTCTGTGTGAATGCTTATCTGTGGGTTGACAACATTCCTGTTCTGAAAAATACTCTAAGTTAAGATGTATTAGAAGTACACCAGACATACTGCTTGGTCTACCAATCAAGGCATTGCTTGCTAAGACAATTCTGGTTTACAGATGATTGAAGAATAACTTGGCAAAACTGTGAGAGTTGTCTAATTTACTACATAAAAATATTACCTAGTAACATTCTTCTCCATCTCAAGAAGGTGACTGTAAAGAAAAGGATTTTCAATTTTTTGTTTTAAACCCTTGGAGGAATGCGTACTGCAGACATTACTCCAGCTATCTAAAAGCTAAAACTAATAGAATATTAGAGTTGTCAAATGTACCGCAACAGCTAGATTTTCCATGTAGTTAATACATTCTAGCTCATCCATTTTCTCAGCGTGGTGTCAAGGATTTAAGCGTTTCTTTATAAAGTGTAGAGACTTCAATGGTGGGAAACACACTTTAATACTACATTTAGAGTTTTCCCTGATTTTTTTTTTTTCTCCCATGAAGAACAACAGATACTCCTGACAGGCACGATAGCCATGCACTGCAACATGACTCATATCTTTCCGAGGCATTAACTGAAGAGCAATAGCTGAATTTAATTGTTAGGCCGATCTGCCAGCACAAACAAGAGTTAGAGTAAATGGTAGTTTTCCTCTTAATTCAAAAGGCTGTGTTTTGGGCAGAATTCACTTCAGTGCCTCACAATGACCCACAGAAGAACTATGCCCAGAGTTCGCAGCTCACTGCTTGGCCACAGGCCACCCTCTGCGTCATGCAGAAGTTGGCACTCCACGCCTGCTCGGGGCTGCCAGCTCAAGCGCTCGCTCTGCCAAGAGGCCATTACTCTGTGGGCTCATACAAGCTTATGGGAGAAAGCAACTGATAGCCAATTATTCCTTAAAAATATCTTTAAATGCAACAAGCACTGAGGACTACATTGCCCTTCTCCAGCTGTATTTTCTACCATTAATTTACTACAGTCAGGAGGGACATCAGCTTTTGTTCCACTGCTACACTTAATCTGCTCAACTCAGTTATGTGCAGCTTTGATGACATTTAACTGTTTCAACACAGAAGTGCCCGGACACGCCTGCCCCACTTCCATTTGCTGTGCACTGGTGCCCCTCACATGCGGCTACTCATGACTAATACAACTTCAGCGTGATCTCTGATCGGCTCGGCCACGTCAGCAATAACTCATAGGAAAAATAATTTGTTATGCAATAAATGCAACTGAATAAAGATACCTCAAAAACAGGCAATCCTTCACTTCCCTAGTGATGGCCTACATTGCATGGCCTACAGACTCGCCTGTTGACATACAGAAGTTAGAAATACCTAACTAAATGGCATAAAAAGTGGAAGACAGACTAACAGTCAGTTTTGCGATCCATCTTGCCCTGTACAGTGCGCATTCTTGCACAGGGCTGTTGTCTTACCTCAAATAAGCAGTGAAGCAGCACATCAAAAGAGGAAATATTAGATTTTTCTTAACTGTATTGCTACAGAGGCTAAATGACACCTAAGGACATAATTGGGCCCTAAGCTCTACTGAATACTTAAATACAAAGCTACTTTGCTAGTTCTCCAGTTAGATTCACAGGCAGCCTTATTCTCATTTTTAATGGGGCAACTCTCCCTGAATGCATGTGTGATAACAAAGGCAAACCCATTTGTCAAACATCCAAAATGATTATTTTGGAAACAAATAGACATGTGCAATGTAATTTGATTTCACTTAGCAAGTGCTAAGAGCCAAACAATGTGATACCAATTAATTCACATTGACAACGAAAGGAAATTCCCAATTACTCTAAGGATTACTTTTCTGAAGCCAACCTTTCCTATTAAAGGGCAAAACTTCTATACTTACACAGAAATACTTGATCAAAAGATTAAAACTCTGCAAAGTTAAGTTTCTGCAAATTTAGAGAAAGGTACTACAAAGATAAACTTTGCATTACAGTACTTAATTTACTATTTTAATAGCTGTACAGCACTTTTAGAAGATAAAAGTCACTGTTTCATGTGACTTAGTTCCCTGCAATAATTAACGATTTGGGGAGGCAGGATGGGTTAGCCTCATTTTCAGATATCTTGATTACAAGAAATGCTGTAGCATTAGAAGACAGAGTGCTGCGCTACATATATATACATAATAATTTAAAGAAAAGGAAAAACTCAGGTAACAGTCAAGATAGCAGGCAGGTCCCCAGATAAGACAAAATTAAAAAGTCAGTTAAGAACCTCTTCAGCATTACACATATAGAGACAAAAATGTTAACCAGGAGTGAATTAAGACAGCTCCTTCTCACCTTAAACAAGCAATCCTCCCTAAACCCCTACCTTCCTTCCCTCCCCACCGACAGTTTATCTGTACAAAACCAAGAGACCTAATCAACGTTTTTTTGACTGAGATTCAGTAAGAAGTTTAAAATTTGAAAAGTTTAACTATTTGGCTTAGTGTAGGATACAAAACATATCATAAGTTAAATGAAATTTAATAAAAATGCCTAAGGAATAAAGCTTTAGGGATTTGCTACAGCTGGGCTCTTGATGAAGAGAAGTCATTCCTGAATGAGGTGGAAGTAAAGGCAGAGCTATAACAATTATTCTACTTGAAAACTATAAACTACTACTGAGAATAATTTGGAGAAGGGTAAAGAGATCAAAGCAACTCTAGTATATAGTTACACAAACACACACAAAAAAAGTAAAAAAAAAAATCAGTGAATAATGTTCATTAGTGCCATGAAAAGATAAGAAACCCAAACCTTAACAGTTAGAGGAAGAAAAAAAATATATATATATGCACATATATAGTACCCCCATATTAGGTCTATTTGGCATAAGTTTAAGATAAATCTTTTATATAAGAGGCATTCGAAACCCTACTCTACAAGAAGATTGGAAGTAATTTATCATGTAAAAGCAGATCCTTCACATAAAGCTCCTTTCAGAGATGCATGTTGTTAAAAGTCTGTCATCATTAATTGGTAAAGGGATTTTGAGCGCTTAAGATTCACCTAATTGCTGAAGCAATATTGAAGGTTAGTCCTATGACGTTTCTAATAACTTTCAGTTCTGCAGAGTTACTTTGGGGAAAATCATCTCTCTGTGGTGCCTTCAGAATAATTCAAAATCATCATGACTACGAGGAACAGAAAAAAAAAAATCAGACAATACCATGGATCCTTAGAAGGCATGCTCTCAGTATAAATACTTTTCAAATTAACCATGGAGATTTATAAGCATGCATATAAAAATTAGATGTAAGTTTCCAGTCCAGAAATGCTGAGCAGCAGTTTCATAAACTGTTTTAACTCCAGGAAAATGTTTAAAGCATCCAGCACCTACAAAAGGAACAAAATACCTTAAATGAATAATTGTCATGCTTCTACAAAGGAGCTCCTGAGAGCCACTGGAATATTACAATCCTTGCCATAGGTTTCAGTACAGTTCAAAAATAAACTCATTAAACCAGCTTCTTTTCTCCTGCAGGCATAAGTGAAGCAAGTTACAAGTGAAAGGGTATTTCCTTCTCTACCTGCATTTCAAGAAACATCTCTGCAAGAAGCTAACTAGAATTCCCAGAGAGACATTTTATACCAGCTACCCTAAACCCCCTGAGTCTTCAAAAGTAACCACATTTTTCCTGTTTAAGCTAAGGAAGGAAGCTTTGTCTTAATTTCTCAGTCATGCTCTGAACAAATGTTTTCATAACCAGGAGTCCAAATGACTGCAGATTTCACAGCTTCAAAAAGAAACAAACTTCAAAGATATCTTCAACATTATTCCCAACAACTTTCAATAGAAGAATAGCAAGAAGTGAGATACAGTAGTTTTTTCCCAGTGAAGTCTTGCTCAATAGAACATCTTAAAAGTTGACCCTAAAAAGGTTTGTTTGCAAAATGGCTATCTGCCTTAAAAGTTTTCCTTAAGTTTTTAGAGTGAGAGAACAAAGGGTAAAACATCAAGTTCTGGTTGTCTCAGATTTGTCAAAGGACATAGACCACGAACTGCCACACCTTAGTAGAAGGCATAGGTGAAGTAAAGAAAAACACTCTTAAAAATAGTGCACCTTCACGTTAAAGAGCAGAAAACATTTTTCTTCAGTGAACTGTAAAGGAAGAAGTCATTCCTCCCCTCACTGAACAGACAGACTGTGTGCATCTTTTCTCCATAATTAGAGAAAAGATGCACACATTCTGATAATCAGAACTGTCAAGCTTCATGTTAAATAGAGGGTCTGCTTAGCCTAGAACGCTGTTTACACACAGTAGGAATACACCCATGCTTCTCTCACATTTAATTTGTGAAAGTTTATTTCCATTAAAAAAAAGTAACAGTCATTAGAAGTCACATCTTTCATTATTCAGCTCATGTAAATTCACTTTCAAAAACGTCATTTTGCAGCTGACAGCCTTAAAAAACATAACTTCCGTAGGGCTTCATGGAAGTGGCATCCACGTTAGTTCAAAACCAAGTATATTCATACAAAGTTGTGATCAGGAAGACTTACATATAATTTGTGGGAAATAAAGTATGAAAGTGTAACAACATAAGGAAGTAAATGCAAGTAATGTTAATTACTATGGGCATTTGCATTTGGTTGTTCAATAATCTTTGGCAGGTATATAATTTCTGTGGCAGTTTTCAACTACTCAAATTAAGGAGGACAGACAAAAGATGATGTAATAACAATGTTAGCCAAAGCAAGAATCACGTATAAAGAGAGATGTTATATTCTGCTGATTTTTAATATTAATGTGGACTATTTACAGTTTTCCTCCTCCTATTATTATTAAAGAACTTCAAATAGCTCTAGAAATTTATTTCCTGCAGACCTTATTCTTCCAAGTAATTTAGAAGGTATGGAACAAGCCATTAGCAACAAGTATTTAACCAGGTAAGCACATCTCTATCTATGTTAGAGTCATTTTCAGCTAGGGCTCATTTCTAGAGCATACAATATCTCCTCTAAACTTCTTTCTAGAATAGCAGCAGACCATGAGGAAGAGGACTATCACCTCAAACGAAGGCAAAGGGTGTCAGGGCATCTCTCAACTTCCTTTATGAGGGGCACACATTAGATTTGTCCTTTCCTAAAGGTATTCTTTCAGGAGTTAAGAGAAAGCAAACTTACAGTGAAGCATCCCTGTTCAAATCACGATATTCTTGCTCAAAACTTTCCCAAACCACTAGAGAAATATGAATTTACTTATCGGAAAGATGTTGTTAGTCACCTGGGAAACTACGGAACCTACCAAAATCTGGCCACTAGCTATAGCTGCAACAGTTATAAAAACCAATTACAGAGTTTTAGATTAGAGACCTCTTTCCAGTACCCTGGGGAAAAAAAAAAACAAAACACACCAAACACCACCACTCATTTTCACTGTTCAGATAGAGTAGCAGCTCAGATAGATGCTATACCTGCTACCAGAGCCTAAAGAAACCAGGGTGTCTGGGCAGCCCTCTGGAGCCCCAGCAAGCAGAAGGTGACAGTAAAGCACATTTCTTCCTAGAACAACAGTACAGGATCAGAACCACTAAACATTCATTTACTACTCCGATTACTAAGGAAATCTTCAGAAACATCAAGGTCTGAAAGATTCATTGGAGTTGGCGGGTGCAGTATCAGGAAACTGATTTAACACAGATGCTTTTACAGCCAATATGCTAAGCAACAACATAACCTGTCTATCAAGAGAAGAGCTGACTATATGCATCTACCAGGCTTCTTTCCTCCAGTAAAAGGGCAGAGAGGAAGGGATGAAGAGACTAAGAAGAGTTAAGATACCATGGAAGACAAGCAAGTAGAGAAGAAGTGGTTGGAATATTAATGGAAAGACAAATTGCAGTACACTGCACCAGCTGTCACCTTGCAGTTAAAAAAATCACCAAGTTCAGAGCTCCCAACCAAAACAGATCAGCTGCATTTCCATGCAGACTATCAGGCCCTAACTCTTGTTTTTAACTGACAGTAAAGTTTTCAAAGCTCATCACTCAAAGGAGATTAGTGCAGTGGGGAAGACACAGCATTTGACTTCAGCAACAGAAATCAAGTTTTAATTGTCAAAATCATTTTGAGAAAATGGCAAATCTGGGTATGGCTGGCTCTACTTTTGTTAGGTGAAGACAAAGAAGTGCAGTTCTGAAACTGCAGAAACAAGATACAACTTCTCATGCAAAACTAATCTGCCTAGTACAACATTAGACAAAGAAAATGTTATTGATATAATTTTACAAGCAAGCCATCAAGTAAAGTGGAAGCATTCATACTCACAGCAAGATGCTTTCGACATCTAATAGAGGGCCATTAAAAGTTGCTTTGAAAATTACCACTCACAAGGTGCAGGGAGTAAGTGGTTGTATCAAAGCTTCAGAGGGCACACCAGCACTGCCCATTTCCTGGGCAACACACACAGCAATGCCAATAGCACAGTCAGGAGGCTGTTTATGATACAAACACTAAAAAAACATTTAGAACAGACCACCAGATTTTTCTATAGTCATCACAGAGATGTGCAGCAAGCTGCATCTCTAAATCAATTTCAAGAACAATCAATACTCCTCTAACACACCAGGCGGGCTAGATTAAGTAAAGGTTTGTTTTCACAATTTCTTCTGAGTGTGCCTTAGAGCAAAACAACAAAAAAGCCAAACCCAAAGTCTACTTTAGTACTAAGAATAATTTTTCTGTGGTCACTCTGCCATGAAATCACTGCAATCTCTCTATTTTCTGAGTCAACTAAAGAAGTATTATCACAAGAAGTGCCAAGAATATTTTGTCTTATCTAAAATTATAACCCTATATAGTCATAGTAAGTGAAGAAGGGTATTAAACCTGTAAGACTGTATGCAATACTTTTTTATAAATTCTTACAGAAATATTATGGGATATAGAGTTCGTACTTCTTCAAAAAAGAAAAAAAAAAGACATTCTAGTATGGTAACTCACTATATTGTGCACAAGATACTGATGATTGAATTTCCATAAAACCTTCTTTTAGTTTAAGAGAACTGAAGGTCCATCTTCAGCAGTTTGTATCTTAACTCTTGAAAATGTGTGCCAAGTTAACAAACAGCATCACAGAAGTGTATTGACAAAAGCGGTATCAACTTTTACCCTCTATACCTCTAGAAGCTCACTCTGGGTATGCAAGTTAGTAATGCCAGCTGGCATACCAAAAAGCAAGTCTTACATTCTAAAATGCTCAAGAGCATCACCATAACTTCATCCTCCTCTATATTTCTGAAAGATGTCCTCAAACACTAGTCAGTTTTCTGCAGTTTCCATAGGTAGCTGCTTTCCACAATAAAGTGCAATGTTACCTTGTTAACTCACAACTAGGTATTTCATGGCTGCTCCATATTCCAGCTTTATGCAGCACAAATTCATATGCCATTTTGTGAAACATAACTGAACTTTCCATCACTTGAATTCAGTTAGTCAGTAAGTACGCTGCAGAAAATATTGATCTGTAGTAGGAAAAGAAGTATATTATAAAATATATATTAATATATTAGAAAAGTTCACATAGAATTGCAAGGGTGGTGGTAGGAGAGGTAGGAAAAGCTTGACCAGTATTTTGGGATGGCAGGGAACAGAGAAGAACGTTGTTGAGCTTCTGGAAGGAAACACCATTATGCACCCACCCAGTTCTCTACTAAGGCTATGTTCTAGATCCCACTGATGGAAATTAAAATCCACTTGCTCTGGCCCAATCCTTTGCTATCCTGGACTTCAGCAAAAGAAGTGTAGAAGTGACTGGCAGGTATAAAAAGAACCACTGTACAGGAAGAGGTGCCCAGTAAGTACCACCGTTTCAGGGCAGCCAGTCACACTGCGATTCAGATTGCTTTAATTTTGCTTAGACAGTCCCCAAGTGATATTTTTGTGTGTTAAAATATAGACTGGAAGAAGACAGATATAACTAGACAGGAATTTGCAATTTCTAAAGCAGGTTTTTGTCAGCAAAAATCTAAAGCACTGTAATTAGTCAACATTTCATTACCCCTGACATGCAAGAGACAAAGATGTAATCAAGAATGATTAGAAAAATTGCAACTTCAAGTTGTGTAGCTTAATGCTAGCAGTACCTTACAGAAATCTCAGAGTTCTCATTTCATAGAAATTAGCGCAACCATTTAGTGCTAGGAGTTTCTGAAGACGCAAAGAAACATCAAATAAAAAAAGCAGTACTTGTTTCTTCACATAAATTTCTAAGGCTTATACTCAGGTATACCCTGACGGCTAATGAAAAAACATACACAAGCAGATGAACCACCACAGACAACGTGCAAGGCCTATGTTCAGGGAATTTGTTAGTTACTGAGTTTGTGTTTTAATTTCTTTCCGATTTAACCCCAGCAGCATTTTCTTTTCAACTGACAGAGTAGTTTAGAGTTACTGAACATACATGAGTTCAGACCAGACTCACGTTCCCATCTATGCCCTTTAACCCAGGTCTGGAACAAAATAACACACATTCCCTGGGACTTGAACAAATTTATGTCATGCAATTTCCTTTCTAAGGCAACACCAAGTAAAATGATTTTGGGAGATGCAATGACATAATAAATGCAAACAGTTTCCAGCAGGGTCGATATTAAGCACTGGACTTGAATGCCTACATTGTCATAGCACAGAAGCAACTATTAAACATTAACTGGCAACAGTGTTTTGGCACCAACTTTTTGCTGACAAAGAACTCTGTGGCAGATCCTGACTACCTGGATCCCATTTAAACTTTGAAAGGAGACATGCCACATCTGACCCTGTCAAGTATGGATTAGCATCACAAGTTTCTAAACTTCTTAAGTGCTCGCTATCCTCCTGCTTTACTTACCTGGGACAAATTAAGCATTCAGTAAGCTTCATATTCAGAAGTAATAGATGTGGCTCACACCAGCTGCATCTACAATAATGATTTAGCATCCCACAGGGGTACGCTTTGGTGCAAGTTTGCATTGTGTCTCTATCTGGAGTTTTGCAGCATTTATTGAGGCACAGCCCAAGCATGATCAAAGCATCCACCTTCTCGGTGAAACCAAAGCTGAAGTCTTACCCCAGGACTCTACCTGTAGTTCCCTACTTTTAACAAAGATGCAAGATCCTCCAACAGTTCATTCTGTACGCTAGCACAGTGCACTCCAAGGACTGACAGCAAATGCAAACTTTCCTGACTCAAGAAATGCAAAGTGGATATGAAGTCCTAGAACCACAATGGAACATAGCAAACATAGCAAACAGCCTCTCTTCACCACACAGATCAACAAGCGAGATGCACCTAACCAACTTCTTATATCAGTACTACATACATACCAATACCAAAATTAGTTAATTGGTTCCTAAGTTAACTAACTCCTAAACTTGTCCTATATTAGATTGTCAGGGTTAGAGGGTGTTTCTGCAAAAAACTCATTTTTCCTCAATATACCCCATCTGTGTATGGAACAAACACACCAGCAAATATTTTAGAAGCAAGCTGAGGTGAAGTATAGACATGAATTAACATGTAGGCTTATTTACATTTCCTAAAAAGTGGTGATAAAGAACAGGTGTTTGGTCTACTCACTGTCACTTTAAAGGCACAAGATCAAAAATAACATGCTTAAATTCATTCTATGATCTACTTTCCTTTCGCTAAGACCCATCTGCTCCTTCAGCTTTACAGTGCCCACTCCCTGTGCTCTGCCAACTCTTTTCTCCTAAAGCAGAGCAACTATTCCTACTGTGCTATGTTGATGATACCCTTTTGGTATACATCCTTTCGTATTTTCTTCTTCTGCTGCTCTTCTTCAACCCTAACAGGTTTTTCTGAGCTTCTTTCCTGCTCCCTTCTCCAACGCTGCTTTCTTCCCTCTTTGCTTTACAGGTTGCAGAACAGCTAGGTCTAGCTAAGTTTTTTTACTAGTCCAGAAGTACTGCCCACTAAATCATCTGTTCTCTCTAAGTAAGTATTAACACACAGTAACTGAGATCACATAAACCTATTCATGTTAATAAGCTGATTAAAAGAGGGTCCCTGCAAAAGCCCAGAGTAGTCAGCTCAAACCTGAGCTAGACTGTTTTTAGTTAACACTGACAGTCACGAGGTAAACAGAAGATTGTTTCCTCATCACTGTTGCTTTGCTCCCAAACAATGCATTGCCTTACCAGAACTAATAGACAAAAGAAAAAGGGCACTGGCTGAAAGCTTTCAGAAAACCACGTAAGTGTTAGTGGCACATGCTGTAAGGCAACCAAACTCTTAACAGCGTGGCAAGGTAGAGACATGGCCACTTACCACATTCTCTTGCAGTTGTCTAACAACCCAGTTATTACATGACAAGCCTCACACACATGCTTACTGGACCTCTAGCAAGACTAGTAGCTATTTTATATCAATAGTGCTATCCTGTGCACTTTCATCAAAACGTAAGAGTGAACATATTTGTTTAGATTTTACACACACACACTTACTGCTTTGATTACCACTGCGGTTTTATTCAGCAATCTACATCTTTTAATGCATGGGCCGATACCATCTGCAATAAAAATGTACAAAGTTGTCAGAGATACAGAAGTCTCTTATCCCCAGTCATAGTTCCTGTGTTCAAGACAAGCTTGCACTATGAACGTGCATATGAACTGTGCACTGGAATTGTTGACTACTCTCTTGCCATACTATCTTTCCATATTAAGTTATGTCATGAGTTTCTACTCACTTAAGAGTTAGACAAGCAGAAAATTAAAAAACAACTGAGTCTTACAGTACTCTTATATGACAAAAGGAAGGGAGGAGGTAGAAGAGTCAGGAGTGAAGCTAAGCCTGAGAAGATGGGAGGAGTAAGGAAAAGTAGTTTTAGTTTTTGTTCTAATTTCTCACTATTCTCCTCTGTTATTAACTAGCAATAAATTAAACTAATTTGCTTAAGTTGAGTCTGTTTTGTCCATGATGGTAATTGTTGAGTGACCTCCCTGTCCTTAGCTCAACCTATGAGCTTTTCATCATATTTTCTCACCCTGTCCTGTCAACGAAGGGGGAGTGATAGAGCAGCTTGGTGGGCACCTTGTGGCCAGCCAAGGTTAACCCTCACCACTAATCACAGACGAACGAAGAGCTACAGTCATTTGGTTGACTTGAAGATGAATAGCCCTCAAACATCCTTGTTGCTTCCAGAATCTCCTTTATACCCTGTGCTGTTAAATGTTTCTTCCACAATACTCTCATGCAAATAGTCTTTTATCATGGACTAGAGTCAAATCTTCCTGACAGTGTAAGCCACATCCCAAAAACGTCATTATAATCCACCCTAATGTGGTGGTGAACAGCAAAAATATATCCCGCTCACCTCAGAGAGCCAAGGCTGACTGTACTCAGTCATGCATAAGCAGCAAAAGCACATCTAACCTCCATTGCAATATAGACATGCTCTTCTGTTTCCAGAGTCCTAGCTATGTGTGCTGCGGCAGTCCTGTGGGCTTGCACCCTACTGTACTCAAGTCCTTTTGACCTCAGAGTTCTTCTGACAATAAAACCTCACAGAAAGCACAGCCAAACTTGCGAGCAACAGCAATTATTTTGACTTGTTTCCATCTACAACAGCCTTTCTCAATGGCACTCACTAGGACATTTGCAGCTATGAGGAAGTTCACAGGGTATCCATGCCCCAGCATAGATAAGAGAATGCAAAATGGTCACATTACTAGAAAAAGGATCTTCACAGCAAGAGCTAAGGAGCTAAGAAAATAACAGAACACTTTTTATAGGCTATGCTTATTACAGTACAATACAGCAAAACCAAAGAAGAAAGGGTATTTGTATGTCTGGCTGTGGGGCTTTCTTCTTCACTATTTGCCTTTTCTAGGCACATAATACAAAATCACAGGGTTTGTGAAGTTGTTCATAGGCTTGCTCTTTGGAGTCTAACCAAAGACACAAGGTACAAGATGCTACTGATCGCGCTGCATAGCCCCAAAGCAGGGAGGAAAGGGAAATCTAGATGGCCCAGGAGGGAAAGTCATTGTACTTTTAGAGGTACTGAAATACCTGCAGTGTCAGTTGACAGATTCAGCCTGTGAATTTTGAAATTCACTACTTGGATTTAAAAAAAAAAAAATAATACTATTGTGCTAATAAGAATATCTGCAACCATGCAGCCTCTCCCACCCCCCAGAAAAGAAAACTTCATAGCTGCTTGTAAAAATACTCTCATGAACAGCTGACTGAGCAAAACACACTGGGAAAACTATCTAGAGTCCAACACCAGACTTCCCTTTGAATTCAGTAACACCCCTCTTCAGACTCTTTCTTCTTCTTATGTTCTCCCTCCTACACAGGAAAAGCTACAAAGATTTATAGCTAAAAATCTGTTAAAAAGAAACCAATTCAGTCTACCTCAAATAAGAAAGGAAGAAGGTGTGGGGAATAACAACGCTGGGGGCTGGATGTAGGCACTCAAAAGAAAAACTTCTTTCAGACATATCCTGTACTGACAAACAGCTGTTCTTACCCCAGTGCATGCATTTCCTGAGAAATTAAATTCTGAAATACGGCAAGGAAAACCTGCTTCTTTTCTTTATAAAAAGCTTCCATGAAAGCTTGTGCAAAATTAGAAAGCTTTGGTTTTAGAAATATTTTTTCCAGAATTATTGCCTTTGGAGTCTGCGGCAGCTTGACAATTAGTGTCCCATTTCGCAAAACTTCAAAACAAGGGCCATTCCACCACCAGTCTGATGCTAACCAGATGAACCTTCCGCAGAAGCGACCAACTACTGAATTAGTCAATCAGTAATTACAGTGAATTGCGCACATTTAAAACCTGGCTCTTCACAAAATCATTATGTCAGTTTATTTCCTTTCTGCACAAATTCGGACCACTTATTGACCCGTTTTAACAGATAAGTACCCATCAGTACTTTGTAAGGCTTGCTTTCTGATCAGAAAACAAGCTACTCAGAAGTATGGCAATACTACTATTATAGCAATGGGAAAGGAAGACTTCTTGAAAAATTTGACCTTTCCACTGGAAAACCACACCAGATTGACAAAAACCCTTAAGAGCAGTCACATGGATAGAGGGAGCAGGCAAGAATTCCTGTTGCTGTTCAAAAAAAAAAAAGCCACTGAACTGATTTTCTCACATCAGACAAATCCTTATACTGGCTTCACTGAACAGAAGCACGAAGATACAGTTCCAGTCAAAGATATTAAAATAAGATTTTGAAATCCAGAAGCCACTCGCAGCTGCTCATAACCACCAAATAGCGTTTCAACTTCTGAACCTAGCTGTTGATGTTCAGCTTCAGCATCAGAGGCTAAATTTGAGGGGGTTTCTGCATTGTGGTAATTTCTACCCGTATGTCTGTGTTGGTAATCTGCAGCAACAGACCATATTTCTCTGCAGTTCACATACTGTACTCTTGTCATCAATACCTGCTATGAACAAATCTCAGACATGAAAACTTAACAGAAACGTTAAGTTTTATATCCCTCTCAGTACATACAAACTCCTGCATTTGAAAACCAGTTCTTCAAGCCAAGCAACTGAAAGTGTCACAAAAGCAAGGGAAACTTCAAGGAAAAATACTGAGGGTTATATCTATTTTATGGAATGAATATATTTGAATGAGCAGAACAAAGACGGTTGATTTGGTATGCAACTAGAATAAAGAAATAGCTACATCACCACTCTTCAGAAACAAATTCCCAAGACTTTGGAGGTATGCCAGGCCACACAAACACAGACTCCAAGACTGCTACTAGAGCAGATTTCTTTGGAAAAAGAAAGCCCACAATGACAACAAATTCAGATCTGGCAGAAATTGATCTGGCATTTTTCAAAATGTCCTTGTGAAGCCATCTTTAACTTAACCTTCATTCAAAGTCTTTGATAGAAATTCATACTCAAGTTCAGTTTGAAACATGAAATTGCCTGACGTAGTAAACTGAAGCTTTGCCATCCACCCTCCCACCACCACACACACTCACTCTGAAGAATTGCTTTTTTTGTAAGATCATTATATTCTTCAGGCTCTGGTTACCAACAGCATAGCATTGTGTCACACTTTCCCTCCAGCAGGAAAATAACCATGTTCTTTTTCTTTGTTTCTGAACTTCCCCCCTTCACATTAATTTGAGGATTCTCTAAGCAAGAAAGGAAAAAATTATTCTTGTTTTATGACAATGTTTTACATAACTTCCTCCTCAAAGGGTACTGATCTGCACTAGTGGCCACAAAACCTCAACAGGCAAGAACTCTATTTTCTTTTAAGTCAGTGCCTATGTGTATGGCTTGCATCAGAAAAAGCACTACTGTAAAATAGACAACCCAGTATAATCCTACTGGCAGCCAAATTCTTTAACACCTGGAACAACAAAATAGCATAACTTTGTATGAAGATACTCAGAAAAAAACATTATCTCCGAGGACAGGAACTGCATGGCTACTTATTTGCAGCAGTTAAGTGTAAGCTGGAAGGGAGAAAACAGAGAAAAATCAGAGGCACACCACACAGTTACCAGATGCAAAGAAAGCTAGTCAGCACAGAAAGAGAACCTACTCAGTGATCTTTATAAGCTGAATCAAAGCGCCCTTCCTGGTGCAGAGCTGACTATGCTCCTTGGTAGAGCCATGAACCCTCTGAACACAGAATTGATTTAAGTATCATATTGAAGATGAACATTAATTTTTAACTTGTAAGTTTGGTAGTCTCCGTACTACTTCTATATAATGATTCAAAGAAAGCCTACTAAATCTTATTTGAATTTCAAGCATTGGCTACGCACCAAGATTTTTTTATTAAAGACTGTGTGTAGAAGATGCTGTTTGGGCTCCGCAGAAGGAAGACTTTGTTACAAAGAACAACATGCTTCAAGGACTCCCAGGAGCTCTTTCGTCTCCCAAAGGTTATCACTTTCTGTAACTCTCAAGTAGAAAGAGAATTGTGTGTAATAAAATGTCATTCCTGTTAGTTAACACCACACAAAGAGAAGAGCAAGAGGGGGGGAAAAAGAAAGGACTGTCAATTTTTTAATTAAGTATACTTACGCATTAATCATGACCATATGGTTATTGTATCATGCTATGAGATAGATCAGTAACAGTGCATTTTCTCCTACAGACAAAAATAAAGTACAAATTACCTGCCCACATGGTTTTTCCTCTACTTCATCAGTCCTTTATAGAGGAAATTATCACGATGTCCTTATCTCTGTGATATTTCAGGTCAGTATTTCTCCGGTTTGGAAAACATGGTGAATTACAACTGTCTAGTAACCTGAGATCTAGAAAACAAGGAGCTGGTCTGCAGCCTTATGTAGAAAACTGAAGGCTCTGACACACCTTAAAACTGTAGCACAGAGCAAATGGTGATGTGAAAGAGAGAATCAGACACATTTTGCCATCCTCAAAAAGAAAGAGGCTCCAACATATCTAAGAAGTCTTAAAGATTGTAAACAGTACAATGGCAAAAATAACACAAGCAGATTAAATTAGCTTTTATTTATAAGACATAATACTTTCCATTCGCACTGAACGCAGACAGTTTATAAAGTAAAATAGCATCTTACATCAAATGGTAAAAATATTTTGCAAAAATGGTGCTTGTTATTTCTTGTTGCAGTAGTAGAAATCTCCATTCCAATTTCTTTTACATCAATGTGACAAGACAGGTTTTGTTCTAAGTAACAAAGGTGGACAGTGGGATGGTGAACATGCAACACATTCAGGATTACTGTATCTATAAGGCAGCTGCTGCAAAACAGAGCCTTGGCAAATGAATGTTGTTGGGAAATATACAGCTTCTCTCAATGAGCAGCCCAAGCCTACCACTGAAGTAGGGTTTGAAAACTACATCGTAAAAGAGCAAACAAGTTAAAAGTTGTAGATACCCAACGACAGGAAAAAATTAAGTTCACAATTTCACCTCCCTTTCATCATTGCAGATCTCCTCTCAAAACACCTTCTGATCAATTTTGAAATAAGCTGAAGGCGTGCAATATTAAGAAAGGCATTGACATTTCTAGCACTGGTGCCACTTACTAGCAGGAACGATGGCCCAAGAAGAAAGGAAGCTGAAAAACAAGTTCAATGCCAACTGTTTTGTACCACAGAGAGGCACTGAACACCATCGGAGCCATGGGCACCCCATGCTCACCAGAACCTACTTCACTACCTGACAAAAGTTATTATGAATTCTCAAACAGCCATCAATGGAAAAAAGCAGCTTAATTTTAGCTTTAAAGATAAACTAAGCCCAGTATTTCAATGGTTGGAGTCAGTGATGGTTACTGACCCTTCTCTTACAAGATTTTCAGTACCTTAGTTTTGCAACAATTCCTGTTGTACTCCAGCTGTAACTGCAGGTTCTCCCACCCTACTGAACCTTTCCAGTGATTTTTGTGGTTTGTGGCTACACAAAACTCAAATTTTTATAGATTACTGTAACTCGGAAGTTTTTTTTGAAATGTAAAAAAAGTGGGTACAATCCAAATCACCTGGCAGCCTAGAATGAAGCACCATGACTGTGTCATATGTTTTTTCTTAGTTTTGTACATCACATACTTAATTTCTCTCTATACACACCATACTTTACAGCTGCCAAAAAAGACACCATAGTATCAAGATGGCTGTGGTTTCTATTTCTCCTATGCCTTTCTTTTCTATGCCTCCTTCTCTCCTAATACAAATCTGAAGGCAGCTGACAGATTCCATTTCCTTGCTATCCACAGTCTACGAAAAAACCCAATTATCATCATTAAAACCCAAACATGACTGAAGAAGAAATAAATCAGTTGGGTTGTCGAGAAGCAAGGGAATGGTCAAGTAGAGCGGTACAACAGCCTAAACAACAAAACAAACATGAAGAGAACAGCTTTCCACTCTCATTTGGTCTGAATGGGAAATAATTGGTTTTGGCTACAAGTAAACTTGGTAAACAGGTATACTGAACAGCTCAGTCAAACTGCGTTGTTATTCTTACCACAGAGACTATTTATTGTTGTGTAAACCTCAAAGCTATGTGAATTTAATAGGATAAGTGAAGTTATACATGTTGCCATTAGTACAAATGAACAACCGAAAAAAACCAAACATTTGCAGCATGATATTCTCCCCAAATTGCCTTCAGTTCAACTGGATTTGACTTTCATGCAGAAACCAGGTAGTGCAGGCACTGTTTTATACTAATGATAAGATTTATATAAAACACATTTGTTCTCTTAGGGTTTCTGATGATTTCTGGGATAGAGAAAAGGAAGTAAAAGGCTATGCTTCTTTAGTATACCTTTGTTTGCTTTTTGATCTACAGCTTATCTTCACCCCATTTCTTACTTTTCTAACACAGGATGCTTTGCTGGTGACTAATGAAAATTAAGTACAACAGATACTATACCTTTTAAAACAAAGTAGCAGCCTATACTATTACCTTTCCCTTTTCTGTTGCAGAACACAAGTAAAATCTGTGTTGGTGTGTGCTACATACTATTAAAATTATTAGATTCTTGCAGCCCTTCTTCCTCCATGGAAACTGTGGTTTTGGGCATCAGAATGGAAGCAGCCAGTTCCCAGTTTAAGTTATTTACTGAAACAGAACTATTAATCTCTCTTTTCCATATTCTACCAGTATGCAATTATTTAATGCTTAAATATGGGGTCATAAAAGTTCCAGTTAATGGAAAATAATCAAGAGACCATCTAACTTTCTCTGTAAAAGCTCCTGGTAAGATAGCAGATTTCCCAAGGAGTATTTACCACACATTTTTTACTCCATGGCAGGAACACTGTCATGTCAATACCCATAGCTTTTCATACTTGCAGAGAAAAGAGAACATGCAATTTATTTACACACTATTTTTTTCCAACTAAGATATAACGAGTACAGCCGCAAGGGAGTCAAATACAAACCCAAGAGCACAGCACAGAAACTGGGCAAATAGAACTAACGCAACTTCTGCTGTCCATCTTCAATCTTCAAAGGAGTAACAGGGCAGCATATGTTACAAGTCACCTCTATTATCAGAATGGGCATAAGAGCTAGAACTGTGCTTCCAGAAAAAAAGGCAGAGTCAAGTTAACTGTTGAAAAACTACATGGTGCAACATGTGAGACAGATTCTACTAGGATAAGTGAACATAAAAACTGCGATTACTAATATCATGGTAGGGACTAATTACTCCCACCATAAAATGCTAAAAAGCATCTACATTTTTACTAGACAGGAGCCAATAATTACCACTTTCATCAACAGCAAACAAGAATAATCTTGGCTCAAGTATTTAGGGGCTTAATCTTAAAGTTAAGGTGGACAAATTAAGACCACATATTTAAGCGTACTAGCACTCAAAGGAACAGTAGAAATACAGACCATACCATCCACCTATTCAAACAGTGCAATTGGGATGATTCCCATCTGTACAGTAGTTCCACCCATGCTAACATCATTGTATTAACCGTCAAGCACTGCTGTTTACTGGCAGAGCTGGGAAAAGCTTCGTCTTCCTGGCAAATCCAGAATTCACAAAGAGAGGGAAGAAGAGAATTGACTGCTTGATCACTGAACTATGGGCAAAAAATAGCATTCAGGCATGCAATAACCATTATAACTTCCAAAACCGGAAAGGAAGCCAATACTAGCACTTCCTATTATTTCACTGCTATTTTCATCACTATTTGTATAATGGCAAAAGGCCGTTCAAATACGGGAAAAAAAGAAAAAGACTATAAGATTGTCTTAAACTGATAACCCTGAAAAAGAAGACTAAACCATGTCACAAGAAAGCAAACATGCTGACATCCCAGCTGCTATAGCCTACTGCCAGTAAGAGCATGAGAACACTCTAAATGAAAACATCACACAGTTGCCAGAAGAACAGTTATACTGACATACTTCCAAAAAAACCTCTCCCATTGGAGACTCTTCTTTCTTCAGCTGACAAAAGAGGCAGCTAAAGAAATTCAGAGCTAGAAAACTGATATCCACAAGCACTAGCTGATCACAAAAAGCTAGAAAAAAAATTCTTTAATTATTCTCATAAGGTGCTTATGTGAAAGTATGTTTTCCAGACTGATCATTTAATGCTCCCTCTATCACCTCCCTCCAGGAAAAGCAGCACATTACTTTAACCTACAGAAGACAAAAGCAGACAAATGTCTTCAACTCATTTGAAACTGCAGATAGCAAGCTACATCACTGCAACGTTCACACTTCTAGGCAAAAAGAAGAAAGTCAGATTTGTTCAAACATTGTATAAAAGCAGCAAACAAAGTATCAGTATCTATATAAAGGCCAACTGTCTTTAGTTTAAAAAAAAAAAATCAGAAATACACTTTGCCAAAACCAGTTTTACATCTATCCTCATTTGTATAATAAAATAAAATCTCTACCTAAAATCCTGGCTTATCTAAGAAATTATGCTTTTAAAAAAATCCACCGTGTGCTATGATGTTCTGACAAAGTATTATGACAGTACAAAAGGAAGGTGACACAGTCATATAACTAAGGGGAATTAGGTAAACTCAGAATAAGATTGTATATAACACTCAAACAGAAAAGTACTAATAATTGAAGCAAACTGCAGACACTTATTAGCTGTTTTGCATACATAAAAAAGTGCTTCAAGTCTTGAGTAAGTGCCATAATCTCAGTACTTCTATGGATTATTCTAACAGAAATTGCCATCTTAAGTACAGGGGTTTTCCTCACGTTCTACTAGTCGTGTCTTTTAAAAAAGAAAACATCATCTTGGAAGACCACCAAGTTCATACACCCACTAACATCCAACACCTTGCTTATTCATCATTGTGAACTGGCTTTCATCACAAACTGGGTACACTGAAACCAGTGTTTCCTTATGTAGTTTTAGAAGTCTTCACAAGACTTTACCAAATCACTTACACAGCAGTTCCCTTAAAAAAAAAAGAAAAATAATCTTGAAAGCAATTTGCAATTGAAAAGCAATCAGCTCAGGCATCATAAAGTATTGAAAGGAAGTAATATCCAAACTACTCCTATACTCCAGGACTCAAACAACATCCTTAAACTGCCTTTTTTAAACACACCTCTTAGAACACCAAGGATCTTTCTTTAAATTTAAAAAAAAAAGAAAAATCATTGCAAGATATATAACATTCAGCAAGTAGAAGAAAGTTTTACACCAATTTTCTTGCATACTTATCCAGATGCATCACTGGAAACTTTTCTCAGTAACTAGGATAACAACATCATGAGATGACATCCACAATCAAAGTTAATCTGAACAAACACCATGATATTTCCAAACTGTTGCCTGCATCTGAGCTGTAGCTGCTCTTGGAAATAAACATTAGAATATCACAACTCTAAACAAAACTGAACATGCATGAACTGGTGGTTTCAGAAGTGGTCAACATCAGGCACACTAAGATTAGACATTAGATGTGGTTCACTGCATAGCTTGACTACCACATCAGATCCAGACCCACAATACATTCTAACCCCATTCTCCTGAAAGTTTACCAGCAAGAGGTCCCATCACACTTCAACGCTGAAGACTGAAAAGCTTGAGCTATCTTTTCTGTGTGACATGTAAATTGGAACACTATTTCTTAAAATTTATTCAATTATTTAGTTTTAATCCATAAAAGGCAGCTCTCTAATATAGTTTGTTGAGACACACATAGACAAAAAGGTTTGGTTTTGAGTGAAAGGCCACACCAAGAGATGACCACATGAGAAATTCTACTGTAAGACCACAGCTAACATCCACACACAGATACCTAAACCCCACTAGGAAGAAGTCCCTTTCTAAGTTCATGGTGTAGAAATAACTTAAGACCATTCAATCTTATGCAAAATAGAACTGGGACTCTAGACAGTGCTATAATGCAAACAACAGTCAGAAGCTTTTCACTAGGCTTTCCAATACTGTCAGACAGTGTTTACAACAGCCAAGTTTGTCAAGAAAAGGATTATTTCTACACAGACAACCCTGCAAATGTAATATTTGAAATTGTCAAAAATACTTTCTACATGCTTAACTTAAAAAACAAAACAAAAAAACAACAAAAGCTACTTTGACATATCACTAAAGACCCAATCATGGACAAATTTGGAACATTTGCAACCATTAGGGAATAATAATGACAAATTAAAAAAAAAAAAAATCACACTCCAAGACCATCCATGTGTATAAAACCAGTCTTTGACTCAATTTCTGGCTTTTGGGATTGCAAGCACACATGAGAGAGAACATTAAATGACTGCAGACTGATTTTATCATCTTGATTTTCTAGCTATTGTTCCCAGGATACAGATAGTATTTTTCCTAGAACACCACTATGATCCACATTGGTTATCTCAGTAGATAACTGAAATGGATTTTTAAGCAAATAGCTTTTGCTGTGTATAAAGCCAGGTGCTTTAGGTCTAGGCTAAAGTGAACATCAAGATCAATCTCATGCTTATGTTTGCTAGAGAGTGTTCAGAAGTATTGAAAATAACTAACAAATGCACCTTAATGAGACATACTGCATCCTTACCATGTCTTTCACAAACCTGACAGTCGCTGCGGACAACTTCCAAACTTTTTTCTCCTCTAATCAGTACAAGTTTTCTCATAACGTATTTCTAACTCTTGTGATACCTCAGTGGTGGTATAAACAATCTTCCACTCAGTTCAGTCTTCCCACTAAGAATCCACCAGGCCAAACAACATTTGCACATGTGTTTCTAGAAAAGTTTCCTCAAAAAATTTTCAGGCACACTTTTTGCTGTACAAAGAAGCCAAATCCCTCCCCCTGCACTTTTTGTACATTAACTTTAAGTATGAAACCTAAGGATGGAAACAAGTGCTGCTGTTTGTTAGGCCACTGCCCACTACTTTTAGATGAAATACTTCTTTCAGACTCCAAATGCCTTTTTATTTAACTACCAACATCTGCAAGTTCTTATGACACGCTTATTAACAGAAAGTACACATTTCTTGTTTGTGGGATTGTTTCTGACAGACATTTATCAGTTTAAGAGGTATTAAGAAAAGTTCTTAAAAGTTCACCAAGTAACAGAGTCAAGCTCCAACTCTCACAGGGGTCCACCTACAGAGAACACCAAAAGAAAACAAGATGATGCATCAGTGGGACAAAAAGGAACATTTCCTTAATTAAAAAAGTATTCACTAACATAGTGCACATGGGTAATAACTATTCCACGTGCTAGAACAGCTGGTTTTCCATTTGTTGAGACCAAATGACATAGCACATCTCCATGTCAATGGCTGTTGGCCGAGCAATAGGGTAAAATCCCAAATCCACATTGTGTTGCGAGAGCGCAAGTCAGAGGACTAAAGAACACCCCTTACTTGCTCCAAATAGATAATGCTGGAGAAAATGAGCAAGTTTGCTGTTAATGGATTGTCTTGTATGGTAACGAGGAGGACTGACACATTGCACTGTAGCAGGAGACATGCCAGCACCCACAACAAGAATTTATTACACTGTCTGGACAACATAAACCACCCTGATTTTCTGAAACACTCACGCAGGCATATCCTGTAATTCAATCGTCCCCACATTTTTGGTAGGTCTGCCTACCACAGCAACGGTTTTGTGATAGGGATGTTTCCCAACAGTTGAACAATGACCTTTAAGTATATAGGCTAGCCCACAATTAGTCCGTAGCAGCTTGCTACCAAATGAAGTAATTAATGAGAAGGAAATTTTTCATTTTCTTACCAAGGTCTTAAAAGAACCTAAGTGTACTTAAGTGAACAGACTTTTCCATTTCACTTATAAGATGCAAGAAAAAGAAAAGCCAAGCAATTGAAAAAGGTTTCATCTCACTAAAGCATATATCCATATATACACTCATATATTTATTGACCATCCTTAAACTGACAGGCCAGCTAGAGCAAATTTATTTTAGTAACCAAAACTAGTTTCAGCTGTGCTGATTATTTCCAGGGTGGCTAAACATTTGGAACTTCATACAAGGAGAAAACATTTTCTCCTCATCAAGTCACAGCTCTTTGAGGATTTGTACACAATAGCATTAGCTCAGTGCCAATTCTTTGTATAATCTTTCCTTGGCTAAAGCCTTTTTGTTTCAAGCAGATCTGTTACTCAGTATAGACAGTCTACTGCATTTTGCTAATGCTTAAGTTCAGCAGAATCTCTAGTTATTCTTTGCTTTCTTTAAAAAAGCGCCTGGGTTTTATGACAATTTTACAACTTCAGAAAAGTTATTTAACAACTGAACCTGCAACCATTTCAATAGGCCCTTTTTTCTGTAAGAGACCATAGTCATAAAGACGACAAATCCAAATTATTGCCTTTGATGTGCACCACATAGCAGTTTTGGGGGATATATGGAATGTTCTAAAATTCAGACTTTCTGTTCTTTTAGTATCTCATTCCTTTCCCATTTGAATTTCATAAGCAGAGCTCAAAACTAACATCTGTCTGAATAGTTCCTTTACACAGAGGTGCTCTGTCAGGTGGTGGAGCTATTTGAACTAGCATATTTTAACTTGTTGAAATGACAATAAAGGTACCCTGGGCAATTAACAAAACCAGTTTATAAAGAAGGGATGGTGGGGAAAACAAACAATTTAGATAGAGATGAAAAGGCAACTGGAAAAATAGAAGTGTTGATAGTAATTTGCACAAATTTGTACACTGGCAGGCTAACATATGAATAAGTTTTATCAGAAGAAAAACAACTTTAACATGCAAGTTGATACACACACCCTCGCCCCAAGAAAAGCCTACATTAAAGCTACAACAGAATTTTAAAATACACTATATTCCAACAGGGGATGTATCAGTCACAGTTTATAGAAAGAAAACACATGCTGATTTTTCCCCTTTCTTGATCACTAACATGTGCCACAGGACACAATAAATAGTCCAGGACTGCTTCATTCATGCTAGGATTCCTTGGCAAATGAACACTTAGAGAACAACAGGTAAGCATGTACTCAGCATGCATCAGTAACATACAGGTTTCATAAAAATAATTCATTCTCCAAATAATGGAGAGAAAGAAACACACCCACACATTTAAAACTCTTCACTTCCATGTAGCAGGAGAGGTCTACCATATGAAGCTTTCTGTGAAAGAACCTTACAGATCCAGAGGGAACATGAAATAGCTCAGTTTCTAGTGTTATCTAGGCTATCTCATGCTACGCCTTTAAACTCCCAAACACTTAAAATGATCATTTTGATGTGGACATGTAACTTTTTTCAATCTTCCCTCCTCAATCCATCCCTTATTCCTTGAAAGCTTACAGAAAAGGG